>NC_059211.1:62512141-62572141 GCF_020615455.1 Coregonus clupeaformis | reverse complement strand
ATATGTATTCATTAACTGTAAGTCGCTCTGGATAAGAGCGTCTGCTAAATGACTAAAAATGTAAAATGTAAAAAGGTAGGTGTTCCTAATGTTTGGTATACTCAGTTTATGTGCCCTTCAAATTAAAACATTGTCGAATAAAACACTGACAGTAACGTTATCTGATGAATAAGGATGAAGCTTTTCCCAGACCAGAGGATAGAGGTTGCATTCATACACAGCCCCACCATTCAACCAGCGACCACAAAATAGTCTGTGTGTGTGTGTGTGTGTGTGTGTGTGTGTGTGTGTGTTTGGATGGGTTGAGGGTCAGGTCGATGTGGGTATGGGGTGAGGGTACTTGTGATATTGTGTGCGTGAGTGAGTGTGTGTGAGGAGATGGGTTGAGGGGTCTGTGTGCGGTGCAGTCACATTGTGCCATGGTGCTGTTACATGATGGGGCTGGCTAGCGGTGAGGCGAGCACACAGTACATGTTAGGTGAATGTCACAGTACATGGTAGGTGGGGGCTGAGAATGGAGTATGAGGGAGAGCTGGGGGTGAGGTAGCGTGTAGGACTTGTAATCTTTTACCAAACGCTTGCCAATGCAGTCAGTCAGTCCATCCCGGCATGAGAGGAGGAGGAATTAGAAAGATTTGTGTGTTTTGTGTGTGAGAGACCATGTGAAAGTGAGAGAAAGAAGGAGATATAAAGAGATGTGGAATGACAATGAAAGAGAGAGTAAATAATGAAAAACAGAATTCCACAGAAGAGTGGTGTTTGTACTCTTGGGCTGAACAGCGCAGTAGCCTACAGTTACAGTAGTAAACCTAGATCATTATAAAACAGCAGTGCATGGGTTATAAAACACTACTGCAGTAGTAGTACTAGGGAGGGGAGGTGGAGAGGGAAGGGTGGGGGGTAGACTAGAGGGTGGAGAGAGGCGGGAGAGCACCGCATGTAATCCTGCAGACGGGGGGTAGCCTCCGGCTCACACTTTGCTCGCGTGCTCAAACTACTACTACTGCACTCAGATGACCTATATCACGCGCCGGGAGGAAAAGGAGAGAAAGAGGAAAAGTGGGCGTGGAAAGGAAATAACCAAATAAACAAGGCAGCATCTGCAACATCATCCAGTGGTTTCGACCAATTCTATTAATGCATGTCAGTTTGTTTACGCATCACGTTGTGATTGAGAAAACGCATTAACGCAGTTTTATCTATGTCTGACAGTGTATAACCGGGGTTATCTCTATGGCTTAGTATTTTCTTTTATTTATTCTATTCGAAATTCAAGGGCTAGGGCTAGGCCGAACTAGGCTGTAGCCTCTAACGTTACTCTACTCCCGACTGCTGGCCGACACTCCAAACTGCAATAAAGTAGCTTTGCCTACTTCTGGGCTGCGTTCAGTACGACAAAAGTAGTGGCACGTTCAATTAAACGGAAACGGTGGTACTGAACGACCAATTGAAATACGGGGAGGGGTTGTGGGTGAAAATGCACAGCTTCTTTTTAAATACGTCACTCATTGCTTTAAGCCACACCCACCAAAACGGAGCAAACGTACCTCAAAGTCTGTTCAATAAAAATTGTCAAAGACTCCATCCACCCAAGTCAATAACTTCTACCCCCAAGCCATAAGACTGCTAAATAGTTCATCAAATAGCTACCCGGACTATCTGCATTGACCCTTTTTGCACCTTCACATAGCCTACGCTGCTGCCACTGTTTACTATCTGTCACTTTATTCCTATTATACAGTATGTACATATCTACAAGTTATCATTACTCATAGAGTATCTATTGTACCTTTTATTATTACTTGTTTTACTTTTCTATTATTTCTCTCTGCATTGTTGGGAAGGGCCCGTAAGTAAGAATTTTACTGTTAGTCCACACCCGTTGTTTACGAAGCATGTGACACATTTGATTTGAACGTTTTTGGGGGAACGTGCCGTTCAGTATAAACCTATCCGCAACGTAGCAAAGGTTCAATCGAACTGACAACACCCCTGTACTCAAGTGACAAACTGCTGCAACAAGACAATCATCTGTGCCAAATGCACTGTGAGTGGTAAAATTGTAGATTACCTCTGGAAAATCTGTATTTTGATGAAAGGACTCTGCCTGCAGCATAGGCTATTTTTATTCACATGTTGATTTACGATAGGCGGCAACAATGAGCAAGTACTAACAGTAGAAGAAGATGCCTCTGGTGTTTCCGCTTCCGGGTTCTGAATTCCAAACGTCGTGTGAACGCCGCGCTAACAAAGTTTGTTCACAGCGGCTTAGATTTATTATGTATTTTAATATTTTAATCTTAATGTTTTAGAATATAAGTGGTAGATAAGAGGATATATTTACCTGTTAAGGACGTAATTGTCTGCTTGGTAAGTTGATATCGCCGCACGGGGGGACTCAGTTGTAGCTTGCTAGCTAGCTACAAGAGTTCAATGCTAGTAGTTGAGACATAGCTAGTTAGGTTTCAACTACTAGCTAACTAAATAGTTAGCTAGCCAACACTGGCAAAAATCTGTGTGGACAACTGAAATGTCAACAGGCAAGGGAAACAAAAACAGCAAGTGTTTGCTAACTAACCATCATAACATTAATAGTTAACTTAGCTAGATAACGTTAGCTAGGCAGATACACGTGACGTTGGTCTGTTTGTCAACTTTGCTGATCACCTATCCGTGCCACTCTGGTTAACGTTAGCTACTTGGCTAGCTAAGAAGTTGGTATGTTTCTGTTTGTTTGTTTACCGACTACTATTGTGTTGTAGACGATGTCTCTTCCTAAACGGGAGGTGGAGGAGCTGCGGCCCTGGGTGGAGCGGACCGTGAAGAAGGTGCTGGGTTTCTCAGAGCCTACTGTCGTCACTGCGGCCCTGCACTGTGTGGGCAAGGGCCTGGACAAGAGAAAGACCACAGGTGTGTGTGAGAGGGGGAGAATGAGGGCAGTTGACGTGTGTGACATGTTACACTGAAATTATGGCAGAGGTTTGTTGTATGTTGTTTTTCTGTCTCTGTTACCCAATTTTTCCAGAACGTCTGTTTTTGTGTGTCTGACTGTTCAGCAGTCTTTAAATGTGGTCTTGGACCCTTGACTCCTAACCTTTGACCCATCAGACCAGCTGCGTCCATTCCTGGATGAATCGGCCGGAGGGTTTGTGGAGAGACTATTTGAGGCCCTGGAGGAGAGCCGCAGTTCCCGTGGCAACAAGGGTGCTGGGGAGAGGAACCGCAAGAGAGACCTGAAGGTAGACCTCACGCTGCTGCTGTTGTTGTACCACACGTTCCACGGTGTCTTGTTATGTTTTTTAAATTTGATTCTACTGCTTGCATCAGTTACCTGATGTGGAATAGAGTTCCATGTAGTCATGGCTCTATGTAGTACTGTGCGCCTCCCATAGTCTGTTCTTGACTTGGGGATTGTATTGTGAAGAAACATCTGGTGGCATGTCTTGTAGGCTATGCATGGGTGTCCGAGCTGTGTGCTAGTAGTTTAAACAGACACCTCGGTGCGTTCCGCATGTCAACACTTCTTACAAAAACAAGTAGTGATGAAGTCAATCTCTCCTCCACTTTCAGCAATGAGAGATTTACATGCATATTATTAATGTTAGCTCTCCGTGTACATTTAAGGGCCAGCCGTGCTGCCCTTTTCTGAGCCAACTGTAATTTTCCGAGGTCCCTCTTTGTGGCACCTGACCACACGACTGAACAGTAGTCCAGGTGCGACAAAACTGGACAAAACCTGCCTTGTTGATAGTGTTGTTAAGGCAGAGCAGCACTTTATTATGGACATACTTCTCCCCATCTTAGCTACTGTTGTATCAACATGTTTTGACCATGACAGTTTACATTCCAGGGTTACTCCAAGCAGTTTAGTCACCTCAACTTGCTCTATTTCCACATTATTCATTACAAGATTTAGTTGAGGTTTAGGGTTTAGTGAATGATTTGTCCCAAATACAACGCTTTTAGTTTATGAAATATTTAGGACTAACTTATTCCTTGCCACCCATTCTGAAACTAACTGCAGCTCTTTGTTAAGTATTGCAGTGATTTCACTCGTAGTAGCTGACGTGTATAGTGTTGAGTCATCCGCGTACATAGACACACTGGCTTGACATACCACTGGCTTTGAGTAATCAGTAAAGTAGGCTGTCACTAGTAGCTACCTACATGGTTAGACCATAGAGGTGGAACACATATCGGAAGGGATTGAATGGGTGTCAACAATAGGCTAGGTGAGTTTCTACCATATCAGAGATTTCAACTGTCAGTAACTGGCAGAAAGTCATTGTCACTAGGCTTGATCTTTATGTTAATGTCATGCATATCTCCCCTGGGAGCAGGAAACAGTGAGTGATATTCACCAAGAGATTGTTTAAATGACTCCTTGCATTGGTTAGATGGCTTGGCTGTGCCTCTGGCTAAACCTCAGGCCAATGAGACTGATGTTCCCCCAGGATGTGTTTGGTGATGAGGTGGAGGTGGGTGCGGGGCGGGACGTCCCAGAGGCAGGAGACGGTGTACCGGTGAAGAGGAAACGTGTCCCCCGCTTTGAGGAGGTGGAGGAACCAGAGGTCCTACCTGCACCCCCTACTGAGAGCCCTGCCATGCTCACTAAGATACAGGTAGCCATACACACACATAAAGATCCACATACAGTCTCCCATATAAAACACACATGTACCAAGATCCTGCTTCACATACAGACATATCAAGATCCTTGTGAAGTAAATCGTGTTCATTCTCCCTCTCTCTATCCTCAGATCAAACAGATGATGGAGGCTGCCACCAGACAAATAGAGGAGAGGAAGAAACAGCTGAGCTTCGTCCCAGTGTCTTCCCAGCAGGTGAGACTCATCTTCCTCTACTCTCTCCCTCTTTAGATCTTGAAGGATTGGCTGCCTTTTCTCCTCCTCCATAAATGAAAAGTGTAACTGTCTGACAGATATTGTGGACTTATGTGTTGTTACACCATCTTATCACTTTATCTCCTGTCCCCCTCCAGAGGCTGCCCCTGCCCACTCCCCAGCCAGACCAGCCTTTTGCCTCTCGTCTTCTCCCCACTCCCTCTGCCCTCTCCTCGGGCTCGGCCCAGTCCATCGCTCCCTCCCAGGCAGCTACTTTCATGAACGATGCCATCGAGAAGGCTAGGAAGGCTGCAGAGCTGCAGGCCCGCATCCAGTCGCAGTTAGCCATGAAGCCTGGTATACTGGGAGCCATTGGGAACACTGGAGGACCACATAACCTGGTGGCTCTGGCCAACCTACATGCCATGGGGATAGCACCACCGTGAGTATAGGAGACACAAGACTTTAGACACTTCCACAGATACATGTCATAATACATGGAGGCTTAACATGTGTGTGTTTTTAATCAGAGTTTGTATTTGTGTGTTGAGTGTAGGAAGGTGGCGGAGGCCCGTGAGTCAAACAAGCCCGCCCCTCTGATTCTGGATGATATGGGTCGGACTGTGGACGCCAGCGGCAACGAGGTGGAGCTAACACACCGCATGCCCACGCTCAAAGGTACAACACACTTCTCTGTTGTCACAATCAGAATGTGCTTTTCCCTGATTTTCAGTCACATATCTGACTGTTCATTAATCTTCTCCTCCGTCCATAGCTAATATCCGTGCGGTGAAGAGAGAGCAGTTCCGTCAGCAGTTGAAGGAGAAGCCTGGTGAGGACCTGGAGTCTACTATCTACTTTGACGGGCGTGTTAACATAGCACCCGCCCAGCGAGTCAAGAAGGGCTTCAAGTTCCACGAGCAGGGACGCTTCGAGAAGATCGCCCAGAGGATCAGAACTAAGGTACCAAATCTGACCCCTGACCCGTCACCTTCCACCCCTCACAAAGCTTTTTATAATAAAATAAAAAAACTTTTAGCAACAATTGATCACAGAGAGAAAATGTAACAATCAAAACCACCTTCGTCCCCTGTCCAGGCCCAGTTGGAGAAGCTGCAGACAGAGATCGCCCAGGCAGCCAAGAAGACAGGGATCCAGGCCTCCACCAAGCTGGCCCTCTTCGCCCCCAAGAAGATGCTGGGAGACGGGCAGGTGCCCATCATTGAATGGTGGGACTCATACATCCTCCCCTCCAACATTGACCTGTGAGTCTTTACACATTTACTCACTACTTTACTAGTTCAATATACACCTATATCGAAGTTATATACCTTTTGAAGAATTCTCGTGAAAGTCTTCTCTACCATTTTCCTGATTTCTTGTTGTGCTGATCACATCTCTTCTCGCTCTCTCTCAGATCCACAGAGACCAATTTTGCGGCGATGGAGTTGTTTGGAGTCACAAACCTGGTGGAGCACCCTGCCCAGATCAGCCCCCCAGGTAACCACACACATCCCTTCTTTGACGTTACCTTTGTCAAGGGCTCAAGAAGGGCTCCTGGATATTAGTCAGGGGGTTAGATTAATCTCACCCGGGAGCCCGTGTAGGCGTGTTTTGCATCGGCTGAAAGTTGAATGTATTCGATTTGGAACTGGGCTGCCTCCCAGGCGTGACCCAGGGGACCTGTTCAAAGCTCATGGCGAAGTCAACTCAAAACAAAAGTGATGTAATTAAGCATGTGGAGTAATGGGTAGGATTCTGTTTTCACATGCAAAAGTGATTGCTTTTGATAGAAACCCTTTATCTGCCTTCCCAATGAAAACTAGTTTGAAAATTCAAACATATATTTTATGGAAAAGAGATGTATGTTTCTGGACGATGCGCCATGCTGCCTTGTTGACAACATGACCGAGTGGCGCAGACAACCGTTCATTTGAGACGGCCGATCTAAGTCTGTTGGTCTCCCGCCCTCTCTCCAGTCGACACAGACAAGCCAGGAGTGACTCTGGGAGTGTACCTGACTAAGAAGGAACAGAAAAAGTTGAGGAGACAGACTCGCAGGGAGGGACAGAAAGAGCTACAGGAAAAGGTCCGACTGGGGCTCATGCCCCCACCAGAACCTAAAGGTAGGACAGAGACCAGGGCTGTTCAATTCTCAACAGTTGAAGTAATGCTGGTGTTCTTTTCTCTTTAATTTGAAGTGTATTTACTGAGTGGTAGTCCTGTTTGAGGCCCTGTGTTCCTCTCCTCCCCGTTTCAGTGCATATCTCTAACCTTGAGTGTTTGTCTCCTCAGTGCGTATCTCTAACCTGATGAGAGTGCTGGGTACGGAGGCAGTACAGGATCCCACTAAGGTAGAGGCCCACGTCAGAGCTCAGATGGCCAAGAGACAGAAGTAAGTCAAACCACTACACATTTCTCGTATATATTTTACCCTCTTTCTCTTACCCCTCCCTCATCTATTAACCTACTTCTCCTCGCTCTCACTCATATCTCTCACTTCCCCCCTCATCGCTCTCTTTTCTACCTCCCATCTATCACTGCTCCTATTTCACCCTCTTCCTGACTCACCATTTCTCTCTCCCTCACTACATAACCAGCTGTCTGTGTGTTTGTCCTCAGGGCCCATGAGGAGGCCAATGCAGCCCGGAAGCTCACAACCGAGCAGAGGAAAGAGAAGAAGGTGAAGAAACTCAAAGAGGACCTGAGTCTTGGAGTTCACATCGCAGTCTATAGGTGAGTTTGGGTTTGTGTCTCTGCACATTTTGTGTGTATGTTATAGTGTTTAGGTAAGTCTCGGTGCACATGTAACTGTTTACGGCTGAGTGTGTCCGTGTGCCTTTCCTACTCATTCGTACGTACTTGCTCGCTCACCCCCTCTCTTTTCCTCAGGATCCGTAACCTCCACAACCCGGCTAAGAAGTTTAAGGTGGAAGCCAACGCCAACCAGCTGTACCTGACGGGCACCGTGGTGCTACACCGAGACGTCAACATGGTGGTGGTGGAGGGAGGTGAGAGAGGGGTGGATGGAAGGAAGGGGGTGAGAGGAGAGAGAACATATTAGTCTCTTTAAATGGGTCTATTTTCACTCTGATTCTGAACCTTTCAAGTAACAAGCCTTTAATTACCATAACGTCTCATGAAAATCTCATAACGTTTCTTGTTATGACTTGTTGCTGTAAATGGGTTCTTCTGTACCCCAGAGTTAACTACATGACTGAGCATGCATGTACTGTTCTCTCAGGTCCCAAAGCCCAGAAGAAGTTCAAGAGGCTCATGTTGAGCAGAATCAAATGGGAAGAACACAACTCCAAGAGAGATGGTGAGAATTTAATTAATATATATATATGTGTGTGTGTGTGCAGAAATATGTTGGGCTCAGACCAAATATGCCAGGGTTCCCCAAATGACGTGATTTAATCTGGCCCCCCACGTTTTCTGAGTTATTTTATTTTTTAAATTGTTGGACATAAAAGACTGTAAAAACGGCAACAAATCAGCTCCAAGTGATTTTTAAGTTTTGGAAATCTGTTCCAAAGTATTCCCACACAAGAGATATGTAATCGTTTAAAGGGGAGAAAAAGCAAGGTTTTAAATGTTATCTGTTTGGGCTTCTTCCGGTCAAGTTGCAAATTATATGTAATTATGTTCCGTCCCCTGACCATCCACTCAAGAGAAAATGGGCCCGTAGCTGAATCTAGTTGATGATCCCCGCTGTATCCCTTACTGTTTATTACATAATACTTCACTGTAGTTGTTGTGGTTCTGAATCCCTTCTCCTCTCCTCTGCCTGTCAGATCCAGATGCAGACGATGAGACCAAGAAGAACAACAGATGCAGCCTGGTCTGGGAGGTGAGTGATTAACCATTACATCTTATTTCACTAAAGCTCTGAGTGCAATGCATGCTTCATATAATAATAATGTTCATCTTGGATAACTGGCTTCTTTATAATGGATTGATTGTAAACACAGTACAGACTGATCTCTAAACGTATCTTTCTTTCTTCCCCTGCTGTTCTCTCTCTTCTACCTCCATCTGTTCCCTCTCCTCCTCATCCTTCTCCCTCACTCCATCCTCCCTCCTCCCAGGGCACAGCTAAGGAGCGTAACTATGGGGAGATGAAGTTTAAGCAGTGTCCTACAGAGAACATGGCCAGAGAACACTTTAAAAAGCACGGGACAGAACATTACTGGGACCTGGCTCTGAGCCAGAGTGTGCTGGAGAGCACTGATGACTGAAGGGAGAGCATCACTAGAGAGCTGAGGAGGCAGAAGGATCCCTTACCACTGGCCCAGGGTCCGATAGTTGTTCATCCTCATAATGGTCAGGGATAGGGTTGGGAGTGATCTGATCTTAGATCAGTGGTGAAGAGCATCGTTACCTCGAGCACCAGAGACATGCAAAGGTCAGGGGTGTTTCTACCCCTCTTACACACACATTCACAACCCCAACCCAGCCTTGTATGGCTGACTGCCTGCCTGTTATTGTGTGGTGACTTGATTTAAGACGGGGAGAGAGATGGATTGGGAGTGAATGAATGAAAGGAAGAGCTGGTTAGAGAATGGATGAGGGCGAGGTCATAGATTAGGAGGGATATATGGTGTGTATAGATATTATTGAGCGAGGTGTACACCGTTCTGCAATCACATTTTGTGGGAGAGTTGATAACTGTGTATGTGAGACCCTCCATCTTTCTAGTTGTTAAGGTGTCATTCAGTCTGTCAGTTGCTGTGTGTCAGTGTTTAATACTATGTCTGACATCTCTCCACTGTGTGAGTGTTCTATAGCTTGCTCTTGGCTTCTCTACCTGACTACAGTTCCTGAGTGTAAGCCCAGCTGTAGTCCAAATACAGTTCTGTAATATTGAAATATTGCCGCAATGTACTTTACAAAAGCCCTGTTTCGAATAAACGAAAACCAACCTATCAATGTAGAAGTAACTAAAGACTTTGAAACGTATGAGCTCATACTTTTGACTAGGGTTTTATGTTTTGGCCTCTTTTTTTTTTATTTGATTATTATTTAAAATTGCCACTGTGGTTATTTTTTTGCAGAAGGACTGCACAGATTTAGTCAAGTATTAACTGACCCAAAGTTGTGTTTTCTTTACTTTAGAGATGTTTGATTTGGAGAAAGTGTCTTCCCCTTATGTTTGAACCTGTTAATTTACATATGTTGCCAATAAACACATGCAGGACAATACAATACACTTTTAATGGAAAGCTTTATACCATTGTGCACTTTTTTCATTATTTTCAGCTGCTTCATTGGATTTGTGACACATTGAGAGATGCCATTTTATAATGCTTGCAATTGCATGCAACCAACTTTTAACATACAGGTCCCTTAACATACAGGTCCCTTTCATGTTGTAAATATTGGTCAAACTGTTGAAGTTGCCTGGCCCTCAACTGTTATAAGGTCAGTTTTCAGAATCTAACTCTAGATCTGTAGGGGGCGTGTCTTCTTTCGCCTGTCTGTCAGCCTTTTGCTACCTTCATGACTCATCGCGTTGTCTGCAGTAGCAGAGAGAACTGGAAAAATGGCGGCGGGTTCTGGAGCTGTTAGCGGCCATGGTGGCCGCGGCGCTTTGGAGGCCACCCTGGACCGCCGATTTCAAGGAGTATCCAACACTATGGAGTCCATACAGGGACTGTCGACCTGGTGCATTGAAAATAAAAAGTATCACAGCCTTATTGTTCGGTACTGGATGAAGTGGCTCAAGAAATGTGAGTAGCTAACGTTAGCTAGCTTTCCCTGCTACACACTAGCTAATCAATGATGCCCCTCATGTGTTACGGGAATATGTTGACTCCATAAAGTTAATGCAATAGCTAAAGTAAGCTAGGTAATAACTTGCGCTTTGTACTTCTAGTTAGCGTGCAAGCTAATGTAACTAACTAGTTGTACTAAGGTAGTTAGTACATAACGTTACCAGTAGCTGCAGTTCAGAACATCGTCATGCATATTAGCTAGCTACGTGTGATCAATTTAGTTTAATCGAACCTGGCCTGTCTGGACATATGGTTCGATATTGCACCTGTTATTTGCGCATCGCATGCACTATGTTTTTGCAGAACTGCAGAGGATAGAGTAGCCAGCTCGAGCCAGGTAATTAACGTAGCTAGCTAGCCAAACTATCAAATGTTTTTGAACTAGAGTTAAAATGGGGGTGGTGTTGACAGAGCACAGGTGATCCAGGTTGCTGTGTAAGCAAGTGGGCTGAAAAACCTGCCTTTAGGAAGAAATCTGGGTTAGGCCCAGGGTCGATTGTATGGTTGTTTTAACGGGGTGGCAATGGGAAATGAGCAAATTCTATCACAAATAGCGTTAAATTGGCATAAAATATGATGCGTTGCATTGAATAACTGTTTCAGAGCCGCCGGCAAACGGTTGCGAGCTGATTGAGTTTAGTACAAAATATTGACCAAATAATTTTTGGGGGGGGTTATTAGCCTCATGATTTGTGAACTATTAACACACACTTTATGTCCTGCACATCATGTTGTGTGTGTGTCTTGACCAATCAGTTTAGGGAGATCACAGGCCGGGCACAAGGCAAATCTAGCAAAGCGCTCTCACCACTTTCCTGCATAGGCCTATTTATTTAGCAAATGTGATAACACATCAGCCCCGACAGACACGAGCAAAAACTCTTTACATGAATGTTGCAGCAGCCTACACCTAAACATTAGCGATCTGGTATGCTGTATGCGATGAACACGAGACGATTTCTCAGTCTGATAATCTGGAGGCTACTGACACACAGCCTACTATGCGCCCTGTCTCTCTGGCAAGGCTACCTAGACCTTTTTATTCAAATTATTAACTGGAAATAATTAGTCAACACAATAGTGATTTCATTTTTTATCATAGGTCTACATGACGCAAACCTGTATAAAGCGTAGTTGTCTCTATGTCTGTGTTTTAAAACATAATTAATATCAACAAGTACAAAGTTGCTGCAGTCTGACATGGTTTTCATGCTGCCCAGGGCCAGGAGTTTTTTAAACCATCTGACATGATTTAGAAAAACTGGTCCCATTATAGCCCATATAAAACTGATTAATCACTGTCATAAGGTCCAGCGTTTTACCTGGTTAGGTTACCAGATCAGGAAGAACTCCGGGCCCAGTTGAAAAATGTTGCCCTACCACTCTGAGACCTGTGTTGCCACCTCTGCTGTTTCAACTGTTAATTTGTATCTGCCCTAATTTATTCAAATAAATCAATTAGAAGTGATCCATATTCAAGTTAGATACTGTACATGTTCAGTGGTAACTCTCCATCCAAGTAATTTTTTGAAAGTTTAAGATTTACTGCATTTCTACACAATTTAAAAGCTCTAAAATGCTATTTGGAGAACAGCAAAAATAACTCCAGCCATTATCACTTTGGCTGCTGTAGCTTCATTCACCTCAGTCAATAAGGGACATGCATAACATTCTAGAACAAACACATGCCATAGCCTACAGCAATAAACGACTACACTAGCTCTGCATCGGGAAACTCTAGTTTAGTTAACTGTCAACTCAAACAGCAGTTACCTAGCCATCTTCCATCTCTGCACTGCTTTCGTCAACTCAACTGAGAGAGAAGTCATGCTGTTCTCTCACTGCAGCTGGGCTCTCCGTAGTCCCCAAAAAAGACAGCCAGCCAATCAAACAGCCTTCCAGCCAGAACAAACCCACTGCTCTTTCTCTCCAATCTGAGACCGATTGACAGCGCTCTGACCCAATGAGAATGGCGGGACACTAAGGGTGGCCAATCATATTTCAGGGGTGGCTTGTGCCACCCCTCGCAATGCCCCTGGGGTAGGCCTAGCTAAGATTTTAACTCCAGTGTTTGGCATAGCTATCTATGTTTGTCGAACACTGGAGTTAAAATCTTAAATAGCTAGAGTAGGTCTAGACCTAAACTTTGACAATGTCATTCATAGTGTTTTGATGGGTCATTTTATGAAGTGCATGTTGTGATATGGATATGCCATGGAAATAGATGCCAGTGTTTTGTTGTTTATGGAAACTGATGTTGTCCACTTCTCTTGCCTCCAGCTATAAAGGTTTAGCTGGTTTTCAACACTTCCATTGCCCTGAGCAGTTTTCATTCATTTAAAATGAATTGCACTGCAGTGTTAACATTTGCAAAGTTGCATGTGTTCCTATCTCTCTCTGTCGCTGTCATTGGCTCAACCACATGTATATCTGTTGTTTATGGTGCTTTATGTATGATGTCCTCAAACATTCAAACTAGCTTTTGAACTCTCTTAACCAAAGATAAACTTGATGAATTGTAGGCTTCATTGTCAAGGCTAAACTTGTTTTCAACAAAAATGTTTTAATTTTCACGGAATGGTGGATGGCCGTTTCAACAGTTCCGCTCCTAGGGTTGTATTGTAATGCAGTGTTTCTGCTGCACTCATTTAACTGTGGCGCTGCGCCACGGCAAAATCATTGCCGCCACGCCCCAAAAATATGAAACATAAATATATATGTCGAGGCACACTTTGAAGATGCTAGAACAGTCCAGTCCACATTTACTTTTCCTCTGCAAACAAAATGTAATGACTAGAAAAATCAGATAACCGCATAGTAGAATAGTTTATCTATTTACCTATTTCCCTCTTGAGGTGCTTTCAAGGTATGAGTGCCATAGGGAGGGAAACCTGCATTCTGACAAACAGTCAATGCACAACAATTCTTGCAATCGTGGGGAAAACAGCAATTTTAATGGCCTTTGTTAAAAAGAGGAGGTTCCCAGCTTTCCATTCCTACTTTATTTATTTCTCAACTTCTAAAAATGCGAGAACTGCACCACAGAGGTTTTAGCAGCATCATGGTTAAGCACATTACCACTGCAATTTGCATAGGGGGAGTGGGGCTAAATGTAACATGGTCAATTGTAAGGTAACTTGGGGTGAAACGCCACCCTACCTCAAATTTGTTTGGGGGGGAATGAGGTAAAAAATTGTGATGAAACAGATGACATTTTTAGTCGAGCAAGAGTAGTGGCAACTAGTGAAAGTGTTGGGGGGGAAATGGTGACATGAAGTGGTTTCAGTGAGAAGTACAGGGGGGGGGCATTTACCCCAAGTTACCCTAACGTGTAGGCAGGGCTACATTATATTCACTGTGTTTATGCAAGTTTTCTGGGACATAAAAGTAATCAATAGGATGCTAACTAGTTAAAATATTACATTTGGGATCTAGCTAATGATAAGCCCAATAGGGTAAATGCAGATAGGCAACCCCATGCTTCAGCCTATTTATTTATAGCCACTATGCTGCATCAGTTGGGCTACAGATGATACTGCTTATTGCTAGAAGCATACCTGATAATATGGACCATGCATAGGCTATATGCATGGTCCAATATGTTAAAATAATTGTAACTATGTTATTGGGGCTCAGTTCTGGAGGTGGAAATTATATTTTAGATGGTGTCATTTTATTTTCATTCATTTTGGAGTAGAATGTCCTTTTTTAAAAAAAGTCACCAGAGCTGAGCTTCTCAGTCCTTCTGCATAAAAATTACCCTCCCCGCGACCTCTACCACTACAATTTGAGTTCATTTCGGTTTGGAAGGCTAAAAGCGTGCTAATTTGCTACCCCAAAATGTTGGGTACTGGCTCGCTTGTACTAGGTCAGTGTTTTCCGTGTTGGGTCAGGAGGAACCCCTGGTCCCCCTGGTGGTGGTACTGAAAAGCTTTTATGTGGGTCACGGAACAGAAAAGGTTTCGGAACCAATTTCTGCAAACTGGGCTGTCCTTCCTAGAGGTATGCTTAGCCTAATGCTGTTGTAATACCAGTTGACATGTTGTGCATCGTTTGCCCTTGATTGCTATCTGATGGTTCACGTGGCATCGCAGTCTGCCTGGTCAAGCAGTCAGTCTATTGCTTTGTAGATCTGGGAATGGCCAGGGACCTCACAATACGATATTATCGCCCTACTTTGGTGCCATACTATGTATTGCGATTCTCACGATTTCTGTATGTGTTGTGATTTTGATACTGTGATTTTATTGCGATTGGATGTTCCAAACATATTGCTCACCAAATGTCTGCTGCAGAGGGACAAGAGCGAGCCATGAGAAAACACATTTGTGCTGAAAACAAATTGGCTCCCTATTTAAAAAGATGGAGAACAAGCTATGAAGGAAAAATACTGGAGTTTTGGTGCAGGTACATCCAACTAGCGCAAAAATAATATTGCGACATTGTCAAAATTATAAGAAATATCACAAAAAATAATATCCCGATATGTAACTGTATCGACCCCATCACTATTCTATTGCGTTGGAGGTTGAAACGTAAATCCCCCAGACTTGGACTGTTTGACCAGAGATCGGGTGGCCCTGACCAGAGATCGGGTAGCTCTGACCAGAGAACGGGTGGCCCTGACTAGAGATCGGGTAGCCCTGGCTAGAGATCGGGTGGCCCTGACCAGAGATCGGGTGGCCCTGACTAGAGATCGGGTGGCCCTGACCAGAGATCGGGTAGCTCTGACCAGAGAACGGGTGGCCCTGACTAGAGATCGGGTGGCCCTGACTAGAGATCGGGTGGCCCTGACCAGAGATCGGGTAGCTCTGACCAGAGATCGGGTGGCCCTGACTAGAGATCGGGTGGCCCTGACTAGAGATCGGGTAGCCCTGGCTAGAGATCGGGTGGCCCTGAGTGTGTCTGACTGTGTTTGTAGGTCTGTTGAAATGAGCCCGTGTCCACCTAGACTACGGCGTCTGCTGTAGTAGGATAGTGATTCTCAGTCACTCCTGTGTGTGCAGCAGATGTTCCATCCCAGGCCTTACATCTACACCCAATAACATGTCCTAGTCCATAATCATTCTGCAATATTCTCAACTGAAGATTTGCAAGGATTCCTCTTTACAATATAGCTTAGACCAGGGAAGGAAGCTGGGACCCTGTTGCTATTGAAAGCGATTGTTTATTTGATATTTTGAACCGTTTCCCCTTCCCCACCGCTCCTGTGCAACTGAGACTTAGTTAGGCCTAGACTTCAGCAAGTTCTCTTTTTTGAGCCGTTTCATGTAATGAACTAATACATTTGTTTGATATCTTAGGGCTCGATTCAATCCGTAGTGCTGAAGACCTGCACTACAGCACAGTAGAAATCGAAAGGCAATGTTTCTGCGTTCGCGGAGACTTTATTCATGGTATGTGCTGCATTAGTCGGCTGATTCGGAAATTACCTTTCAATTTCAAGCACACTATAGCGCTGAACTGCGATACGGACTGAATCGAGCCCTTAGTGTTGTAGGGGAAACATGTTGTTTGGTTTGCGTACTGGAGACGGCATAGAGCTTGTTGTTTTCTGTTCTGTGCTCAGTCATCATCTCTTCCTCCCCTGGTTGTATACTTTCCAACTCGTCCTCCCTGAATGCATCTTTCCGTGGGGACGTTTCTCTCTCCTTTGACTTGCCAACCGTTCCCCACTGGAATCAACTGTGATGTATGAAAGGCTTCTGCATTGTTATTTTATGTTACAAAGTGGAAATGTTTCTCTGTGTTTGATTTGTTACCATTTACTAAGACTTACCCTAATCAGTTGGTTTCCACTGGTCATCCCAGCTGTCCTGCACAATATGCTGAGGCTATAGGGCATAGGCTAATATCCCTTTCAGTTTATCAATATGGCTTCAATGACCCTAATTGATATTGTGGGACTCGTACATACCGTTTCTAGTCTTGTCTGGATCAGAACCTGATCTGTGTTTGATTTGTGTCCCTTTTCCCTACTCCATCACCTGATCACTTTGAAATAGCTTAACTCTGGGTGGGCAGGCTTTTGAATGTATGGCATTCTCCAGCTTTGTCTTCTTGGTCTAATAATAAAAACATTTATTACATGAATGTCGTGAACATTGTCTTACGCTACGACGATGTCTTCGCTGTTCTTGGCACCGTGGTGGCGTTAGAATTCCATCTGTCTGAAAACAATGTGTCATGAATTAACAGGCCGCGGTGCTGAACATTATTATTGACATTGTTGTGATTACCTTGTTGCCTGCCACATCTTGGAAAATGTTGAACTGGATCTTCATATATTCAGGGTGGTAGATGTTAGAGCCTTTATATTGCCGTTCATGAGTAAATTAGGTGACATTTCAAGCTGTGTTTCTTTCCCAACAACCAGGCTTTATTTTCTAGGTCATTGATTCATGTTGGACTCCATTTAGCTGCATGACAAGCTTACTTGGTTTTCCATGACTTAGCCTTCCCTGTAACACAGGGCTTCAGTTGGAGAAGTTGTCAGTTGAAAAAAATGTGCGCTGCAGTGATGACGTTTTGTGTCTGTGTGTTAATTATGCTTTAGATAGAAAAGTGAATATCAACTTATCATGACTCCGTATCCCAAGTGGTCTACCTCTGACTGTCACTTAGTAAAAGCACTGCATTGTTTGTCATTTCAGTGAAGTTTCCCATAGACACTGATCTATGGTTGGTTTTGCTATATTGCCAGAATTGATTAGCAAATGCATGCATGAGCTAATAGGTCATCCACTGGGCTAGGGTGGTCTAGGCTTAGGCAGGTCATCCACTGGTCTAGGGTGGTCTAGGCTTAGGCAAGGTCATCCACTGGGCTAGGGTGGTCTAGGCTTAGGCCGGTCATCCACTGGGCTAGGGTGGTCTAGGCTTAGGCAGGTCATCCACTGGGCTAGGGTGGTCTAGGCTTAGGCCGGTCATCCACTGGGCTAGGGTGGTCTAGGCTTAGGCAGGTCATCCACTGGGCTAGGGTGGTCTAGGCTTAGGCAGGTCATCCACTGGGCTAGGGTGGTCTAGGCTTAGGCCGGTCATCCACTGGGCTAGGGTGGTCTAGGCTTAGGCCGGTCATCCACTGGGCTAGGGTGGTCTAGGCTTAGGCCGGTCATCCACTGGGCTAGGGTGGTCTAGGCTTAGGCAGGTCATCCACTGGGCTAGGTTGGTCTAGGCTTAGGCAGGTCATCCACTGAGCTAGAGGGGGGGTCTAGGTTTAGGCAGGTCATCCACTGGG
The DNA here is from genome assembly GCF_020615455.1 of Coregonus clupeaformis. NCBI lineage: Eukaryota > Metazoa > Chordata > Actinopteri > Salmoniformes > Salmonidae > Coregonus > Coregonus clupeaformis. The sequence continues at coordinate 62,554,286 of NC_059211.1, read as the reverse complement.
TGGTCTAGGTTTAGGCAGGTCATCCACTGGGCTAGGGGGGTCTAGGTTTAGGCAGGTCATCCACTGGGTGGTCTAGGTTTAGGCAGGTCATCCACTGGGATAGGGTGGTCTAGGCTTAGGCAGGTCATCCACTGGGTGGTCTAGGCTTAGGCAGGTTATCCACTGGGCTAGGGTGGTCTAGGCTTAGGCAGGTCATCCACTGGGTGGTCTAGGTTTAGGCAGGTCATCCACTGGGCCAGGGTGGTCTAGGTTTAGGCAGGTCATCCACTGGGCCAGGGTGGTCTAGGTTTAGGCAGGTCATCCACTGGGCTAGGGTGGTCTAGGCTTAGGCAAGGTCATCCACTGGGCTAGGGTGGTCTAGGCTTAGGCAAGGTCATCCACTAGACTAGGGTGATCTAGGCTTAGGCTGGTCAAGGTTTTAGTGGTCACCATCACATTTGATTTGTGGTTAAACATCAGGATTCTGAGGACTCACTAACCCTCTTCCTCCTCCACCTATTTTTCTTCTTCCCTGTCTTCCTCTCCTCCTTCTCTCCATCAGCGGACACCAACCACCGTCTGAATCTGTTCTACCTGGCCAATGATGTCATCCAGAACTGCAAGAGAAAGAACGCCATCGTCTACCGCTCAGCCTTCGCTGAGGTGCTCCCCAATGCCGCCCTAATGGTCAAGTGAGTGAACTGCGCTGGGTGATATGAATATTGTGAGGCACATCCTAACTTCCATTTGAGGCTCATTTTAATTGTCAATGGGGAGACTAAGTGAACATCTGATTTAGGTGGAAATTAGGAATAGCCCATGTATGAGGAAATTGACCACCAATCTGTTGCTGACTGACTCTGTGCCCTTCTAACCTCTTGCCCTTTGACCTGTTGTCTTGCCAGAGACCCGAAGGTGCGTAAGTCAGTGGAGCGGATCTTCACTATCTGGGAGGAGAGGAACGTCTATCCTGAGGAACTCATCACCCAGCTCAAAGCCAACCTGGCCAGGAAGGAGAGAGAGAGAGAGAGGGAGAAAGAGAAGGCTAAAGAGACTCCTCCTCCGCCAGGTCAGTCTCCTATGCTCCTATTTCTTTCTCTCCTCTGTCACCATATTTTCCTTTTGCCTTCTCTTTCTTTCTCTCTCTCTTCCCCCCCCTTCAGTTTCTGTAACCTCTGGATCTGTATGAGTCAACAGTCATGTACAGGTCAGTGTGTTGTGTTGCTCATGTGTTGTGGTTTTGCCCTGCAGCCCCAGTCAACCCCAAAGCTGCCCTGAAGTCCAAGATCGTGGCTGATTTCATAGTAAGTGTATTTTTTTCTGTCCTCTGCTAAATTGCGTTCACCCTTTTTAAAGGGGTAATCAGCAGTTGCTACATACATTTTTGGTTTTTATAAATTAATGATATGTACCTATTGATTCTTGAAGAATATAACTTATAAATGCCTCATGAGCTTAGTTCAAATGTCACAACCCATCAGAACCCAAAATATAAGCTTGTTTTACTCCAATGTTTGTAAACAAAGTAAATGTAAGCAAACATGGTATACCCTCAAAACATTAAAACTATAATTTTGATACCATGGATGGTCAGTCCTTGCGTCCATAGCTCTGTCTATGAATTTTAGTGGTTACGTTTCTCCAGCCCCATCACTCAGCTTTTTACCAAAATAGCGGCGGGGAAAACGCTTTAATGTTTCAACTGATGATTGGCCCTTAAAGGAGATGCACACAAAAATACTATTTCCCTCCTTCCCCCTCCCTCTTTCGTTCCCCCTCTCCCTCCCTCCCCCTCTCTCCAGCCCCAGTCGTTCATCGAGCAGCTTGCGGGCTATAAGCGGGTGGCGGAGGAGGAGGAGCTGAGGGAGACCCAGCTGACAGCTCTCAGAGTGGACGTCTGCAGCACGGAGGCCCTCAAGAGACTCAAAGGTCAGAGGTCAAAACAGGGTCATGGGCAGGGGTCATACCTAGGGCTGTTACGGTGACGATATTACCGCCACACCGGCAGTCACGAGTCATGACTGCAGTCAAATTCCACGTGACCGTTAAGTCACGGTAGCTAAGCTTCTCCAAAACTGTGCTCTGATGTCGCCGATGGTCATTAGTAGCCTACCAAACGTCATAACAGGTAGTCGCTAATGGCCTGGTACTCAGCGCTCTATTGTCCCTCTAATCACTCTGACATCAATGCAATCGAAAATCAAATCAAACACTTCATGAGAGCCCTGGCATTCAGAGTTTGAGCGGAATGGATTCACCTGTTGCGCAGCGAGAGCCAGGTCCACATAGCTGGTTGATACATGGAATGAAATAAGTGTTCCTATAAGCCCCTGTTGCACAACATTTCTATAGGCTATGCTATGCAATTGCGTGAGAAAACAGTTTTGATGGCCTCTGTTAAATCAACTTTCTATAGGCTAGGCCTACTATATTTATTTCTCAACTTTCCTAATATTGAGCACATTGCTTTGCCTACCTGGCTGGCATGAAAATGAACTGCGGGAAAAGCGTCCTCCATTCGCTATTTAAGTGCATAAATGACATGCCCCCCCCGTGCATGATAATGGCCCATTCTAAATCAAAACTAATTTCACACATGTATTATTCAGTATATGTAAAAACAAGATTACAGTGAGAATATTATCACTTGTGAATGATGCCCAGCATGTGCAGTCCAAGGCAAGAAACAGCGTATGCATTTTTCATAGTCCCATGCATCATGTAGCCTAGCCCATAGGGCTATATGTTTTGATAAGGTTTGTATCAAAACTAAAGTGGCCAAATAACTTTAAGCGTAGCCTATACAGTGCCTTTAGAAAGTATTCACACCCTTGACCTTTTCCACATTTTGTAGTGTTACAGCCTGAATTTAAAATGGGTTAAATTGAGATGTGTCACTGGCCTACAAACAATACCCCATAATGTCAAAGTGGAATACTGCTTTTAGAAATGTTTATAAATTAATGAAAAGCTGAAATGTCTTGAGTCAATAAGTATTCAACCCCTTTGTTATGGCAAGCCATTAGTGAATAGAGCTAAGCACAGGTGAAAACCCGGTTCAGTCTGCTTTCCAACAGACACTGGAGACAAATTCACCTTTCAGCAGGACAATTACCTAAAACACAAGGCCAAATATACACTGGAGTTGCTTACCAAGATGACATTGAATGTTCCTGAGTGGCCTAGTTACAGTTTTGACTTAAATTGGCTTGAAAGTCTATGGAAAGACTTGAAAATGGCTGTCTTGCAATGATCAACAACCAACTTGACACAGCTTCAATAATTTTTGAAAGAATAATGGTCAAGTATTGTTCAATCCAGGTGTGCAAAGCTTTTAGAGACTTACCCAGAAAGACTCACAGCTGTAATCGCTGCCAAAGGTGATTCTAACATGTATTGACTCAGGGGTGTGAATACTTATGTAAATTAGATAGTTCTGTATTTCATTTTCACAACATTTGCAAAAATGTCTAAACAGGTTTTCACTTTGTCATTATGGTGTATTGTGTAGATGGGTGGAAAAAAAAGTATTTAATCCATTTTGAATTCAGGCAGTACCACAACAACATGCGGGATAAGTCAAGGGGTATAAATACTTTCTGAAGGCACTGTAGGCCTAGGACCCCTGGAACAGGGTTGGATAGCCCATAGCCTACAGAGCCTAGGACCCCTGGAACAGGGTTGGATAGCCCATAGCCTACAGAGCCTAGGACCCCTGGAACAGGGTTGGATAGCCTACAGAGCCTAGGAACCCTGGAACAGGGTTGGATAGCCCAGAGCCTAGGACCCCTGGAACAGGGTTGGATAGCCCATAGCCTACAGAGCCTAGGACCCCTGGAACAGGGTTGGATAGCCCATAGCCTACAGAGCCTAGGACCCCTGGAACAGGGTTGGATAGTGTCATGTGAATTTCTATCTCTAATTCACCCCTAAGCTTGAATCATTACCAGAGGTTGTAAGGCTCTGGTTTTAATCATCAATGATTCAAGGTCCACAACCAACAAGGATTATCTGTATATTTATTCATGGAGAGCTCTGGGGCCAAAGACCCAAACATACGATTTTATACCTCCTGGACTTGACTCCTCCCACCTTTAGGTGACTTTTCTAAACAGTTTCCGCCTTCCCCCTTGAATGTTTAGTACCGCCCCCTCTGTTAGTGGGTTGACACTACATGATAATTCTAACATTTATACTGTATTTGGGGTAAAATCCTTTAGTCATTATTCTTAAAATCCAAATTAATCTAACAATCCACCCCTTTGACTAAATATTCCCACATTCAGGATAAATGTATTTTACAAGCATGATTAATCTCAGAGATCACATCAGAACTAATAAACATTTCATCCAATTGCGGTCTTTCAGGGTCCAAATCCTCGTCATCCACCAAGCCTGGAGGATCGTTTTTCACATTCCCCTGGTCAGAGTCCGGAGTCAGTCCATCTCTCATCATTGTTTAGATACTGCATTTCACCAACGCCTGACTCACCAATCCTCGGACACAGGGAACAAGACAACAACCACATAATACAAGAATACCCATACAAACACTGATCGCTCCTAAGATGGTGGCTGCTAGGGTTTTCCATTTACCAAATATATCATCAAACCACCCTATCCACAATGTACTAACTTCTGAGTTCAGTTCATCCTTCACTTAGTGCAGTTAATTCTGTAAGAGCTCTGGTGACTGTCCCATCCAGTGTGGTGTTGTTAGGGATGAATATGCAACAATGGCTTATCTTTCTATAGACACCGGCCCTTTCTGCCTGATCTAGAACCAACCTCTACTAAGTTATGAGCGGGATGGCGGATAATCGCTCAGAGATCCCCTTTACTGCATCTCTAGTCTGGTCAATAAATCGTTGTTGGTTGTAATAGATATAATTTATCCAATCCATATTTTTGTTTATTGTCACCCACCAGAAAAATGTTGTAGTAAAACTCTCCCATATTTGATTTATAGCTTTGTATTCGTCTGGAACACCCCTGGGGATGCCTATACCATCTATCCAAATTGGGCTATTTCCTTCCTGACTTATTTCTTTTTCTCCTAATTATTCTTCCTGTCACTGGTCTTTGATGACCAATTCTTACAGGTTGGACCAACAATACTGGTGCACAAGTACCCACCCATCCCTCTGGTAATGTCTGCCGAATGCTCCCTTTGTTAGTGCATGCCCACCACACATCAGTCAGAGGGATGGTTAGGCTTCTAATTTTTTTTTCCTCCCTTCCTTATCTAAATCAGTCACATTAATTATCTCCTTACAGCCATCAAAATCACCCAAGTTACGGGTGCCATTTCTATGTCTGTAACACTGTTATTCGCCAGGAGTTAAAGTGAATCTAGGTGGGCTGGCCCAGTATGTCAATTTTGCCAGCCCAATCCCTGTGCAATTTGGCTCTTTTTGATTGGACCCCAGGTCTAATACACAGGGAAACATTGCCCTTGGCATTGGGGCGGTCAACATTGTCGGTCGCCCAATGGAGCATGCATAACAATTGGACTCCCCCAAGGCCCTAGCGGTGTATTTCATCCCCTTTAACCAGAGATTCTCATCAGGGACCCCCTCCACTTCCCCTTGGTTCCATTCTTGGAGGAGAAAATCTTTCATAGTGGACAGGTTAGTCGAATTGATATTTGAAAAACCCAATTGAAAAATAACAATCAAACTTAATTTGGTAGCTCCCTCTTATGACCTAAATACTGCCTAACTTCATAAAATCCCTCAAAATTCCTCGAGTATACAATGATTATTTAATTGATTACTCTAAATCTGCTACATGTGATCTCATTTCAAATGATCCATTATCAATTATTTGATCCACCCCCTAGTAAAATCTCTCTCCCCTTCTATTCTGGAGGTCTACCTCTACCAGCTATTTCCCCTAGTGGCCATTAAATACTCTGCTCTCGTCTGTTCCTTTTCTTACTCTGTTAGTCTCTGCTTTTCAAGCTCCAGAAACTGTTGTCTCTGTCTCTCAGCCTGCTTGTTTTTCAACCCTAAACAGTTTCATTCTCTCTATTTCTTTTATTCTCTCCCTCTCTAACTTCCTCTGTCTCTCTAAGTCTGTCTCTGCCTCTCCTTTTTCCCGCCAACCAGAGCCACAAACCATTCTCCTTGTCCTCAACTCAACCCTCACAGCTCTATCGCTACTTCAGTTCGCCATCCAATTTCTTCAACTGTTCTCTCTGATTCGGCCCTAATCAATAAAACAAACACTTGATATCGTTTATCAGCATACACTTAATGACATTCCTACCATTTGAACTATGTACTGTCTCACCTCCTCCCCCTCTCCATCCTACATTATGGGGGAGGCGCGGGAAACTTCCCTACAATCTACCTTCTTAGGAAATAATGTCATTCGTACTTGTAACATATTTTCATAGACCTATTTAGAAATTACTAAAGCTATCTAATGCAACTTTTAATACACGTAAAAAAACTCTCTCTTCCTACACCCATTCCCCATTGAATAAGTGCGTCTTCCTAGTTACCCCATAACCACGCCTCAAATCTCTTATTCAGCATTTAACCAACCAAATACTAAGTAGTATCCGGTTATCATTCATACCCGCCATTGAATTCCCTCATACACACATATTTCACCTTATGCCATTCAAATGCCCAACACAACAGAATAGTTCAGTGCAACCCTCTATTGGTTCTTACAAGTCGCTCCGGACCAGAGCGTCTGCCAAATGACCAAAAATGCAAATGTACATTTCTCTACCTTCTCACTCATTACGTACGTCTACGTTTGAGTGCGAAAGTTCATACATATGCATCGTTGGACTTTATAGGTACCTCTCAAATAATCGCTTTGTGGTGTTTTTAGCCAATTCTTAATTGACACGAATCATTTTTTCAAACATTTACCCGTTGAACCAAAAAATTGACTGTCCTCCTCCTTTTCTTTACCCATGCAGTCACGATGGTTAAATATTCCTTTGTTACCGTTAAAGCACTTTCGCGCTTAAAAAAACACACTCGCTGTCTCCAGCCCCTCCTTTCGCTGTTTTTTCAAATTCATATTATATGCATCTGCCTACTAACTTTTTTACTTCGAGATGCCCAATAAATTCATACCTCTTCTCCCAAATGGATCCATAAAACATATTTCTTCGATCTCTTCCTAACATATATCTTTCATCCCCCGTTAATTCTCGGACTTCTTTAGAAGATGTCTTTCCCATGGTGGAACAATAAGAAATCCCCCCCCCCCCTTTTTGTTTTTTAAATAATTCACTCCCAAATTATTTTCGTAGGAGCTAATATCTTAGTGCGCCTCTTGCTTTTGTAATTAACCATTTAAAATTCTTTAACCCCTAACCCAGAGTTTTTATTTAAAACTCCGGTTTCATGAAAAGAGTAAGTTACCCAATTTTTCTCACGCGACTTATTTTTTGCTCCTTCCTTGAAATAATGATCACGTCGTCCCGATGGATTAAGTCTCACACATATACGACCTTATACAATCATTTGCTAAACTTGTTTGCAAAGTTCTAGCAAATCCCCAGTCGTATACGCTACTCCCGACTCATCTATCTCACACGATTATAATTATTTCCCTGTTTATACTGTTACACTGCAATTCGTACAATGACAATATTAACTAGTTTACATTTGTGATTGCAATTCACTCCATGTCATTTCGGACTAGTTTATTTTTGTAATAGCTATTTACTTAGGGTCATTTTCGGACCCTCCCCAGTCGTAATAATTATTACCTTCTCTAAGATTTTGGTAACCTGTCTGCCCCCTACAATAATTCCTATTCTTATACAAGTTCAAATCATTTCACCAAAATCCATGAATAAAATTACTGACCTTTTCTTTGCAGTTTGGATTTAAATAATTTTTCAAACTCGTTAACGTCTTTATCGTTCATAAAGAGTAATCACCGGCCTGATTTATAACCTTAACGTCGAAGGCCAGGACTCTCTCACGGATGCTATCACCCGCCCGTGCACGGGTTTCGGTGTCCTTAGAACGATAAAGATGTATTAAGCTCCGCTCAGAAGGACCAATCTGTCATGTGAATTTCTATCTCTAATTCACCCCTAAGCTTGAATCATTACCAGAGGTTGTAAGGCTCTGGTTTTAATCATCAATGATTCAAGGTCCACAACCAACAAGGATTATCTGTATATTTATTCATGGGAGCTCTGGGGCCAAAGACCCAAACATACGATTTTATACCTCCTGGACTTGACTCCTCCCACCTTTAGGTGACTTTTCTAAACAGTTTCCGCCTTCCCCCTTGAATGTTTAGTACCGCCCCTCTGTTAGTGGGTTGACACTACATGATAATTCTAACATTTATACTGTATTTGGGGTAAAATCCTTTAGTCATTATTCTTAAAATCCAAATTAATCTAACAGATAGCCCATAGCCTACAGAGCCTAGGACCCCTGGAACAGGGTTGGATAGCCCATAGCCTACAGAGCCTAGTGAAACGTGTTCTTATAAGCCCAGTCATTGCCCAATCGCGTGTGAAAACAGAGTTTTGACTGACCAATATTTAAACGAGGATCCTAGCTTTTTTGTGCTGCTATATTTATTACTTTAAAAAAAGAAGAATGAAGTACATTACTCCGCTTTACAACAGGTGTAGCCTACCTGGCATATTAAAAACGTAACCGCGGGACGCTCTTCCTCCATTCGCAATTCAATTGCAGGCTACGTTTTTTTTTTTTGTGTGGGCCATTCTAAATAAAAAATAATTCCACACGTATTAGTAGGCTAAATGTAAAGACCAGATTAAATTGAGAATAGTCTGATGGGTGAGAATATTATCAAGTGCTTGTCAAATTGTGAATGAGAGACTCTTTCATGTGACTTTTTTCCCAAATCGTCATTAGTCTCATCATGCAGCCTTAAAATGTATTAGAAATCAAAACTTATAGCAAACGTTTGTATCACAACTAAAGTTGCATAACTAACTCTGAATTAAACATATAGGAGGACCTGTTTCAAATAGTTTGGGGAAAATATCCTTTCTATTTTTCAGTTATGTTCAGTTTTATTCTTCTTACCAGGGGTTGGAACCAAAATTATTTTCCAATCGTTTCGTTCTGAACTGAATTTTTTTGTTTCATTCCGCTCTTTTTCGACCAGCAAAATAAAGTTCTGAACCGGGTCGAACCCAAAAAATACTGGTTTATATCGTTCCTTTTTTGTTCCTTTTTTTACCTGTGAAATCAACCGTTTTTTACATTTAGCTGATGAAATGACTTCACCCATCAGTGCAGATAGAACAGGCGAGCTAGTTGTTTACATGTTTGATGGACAGACAAGTGTAGCCTAAATTATGGCGCAATATGTGAGTAAAATGTTGTTGGTAGGGAGAGAGCGAGAGGGTTGAGGAGGAGGCTTGAAGCGCTGGGCCTTTTGACATGCATTATCTGAATTAGGTCCACAGAATTATGCGTAGGAGGAGCGGCTTCTATGGAGGAACTTTGAATGTCCTTTGAGCGAGTAAGCTAACTAACAAGCTTGAGCTAGCTAGCTAACAAGCTTGTGTGTGCAGAGCGGCACCAGAATTAAAAACACGTCTTACCTTTTTGTAGTTAATAAATCAAATTGTGAAACGTTATAACTAGGCCTTATGTATCCTTAACTAGCATTGAAAAAGTTAATCCATTCTTCTCTAGCTAATTAAAAATCTCTCTCCCTATCTTCTGAATCAAGCTTGTAATGTCAGTACAGTAGCCTATGCTTCGGAGGGGGGAGGGGCAGGTAGCCTAAACACGCACAGGCAAAGATTTTCAGTTTGCAGGCAGCCATGAATACGTTTCTGAGTGACAGAGTGAGGGCTTTGCATAGGCGCCTTGTTGTGGACTAGAATAAAAATGCCTGGAACGTAAAATAACATTATTAACAGGTTCCCATGCTTTTAAAATGACAGTTCTGTTCCGGAACAGTATGGATCACTTTCGTTCCAGGTTCCGTTTCTGTTTCGTTAAATGTTTTGTTATTTTTTGGTTCTATTCCCTGAACAGGTTCCAACCACTGCTTCTTACTATTAAAGAATGCCACAGGAATTATAAGCAAATTGTCTTCCAAATTAACTAGTGTAGCCCACAGCCATATGGCATAGCCGGATCAGGGCCTAACATAAGGATGACTCAGAATATGTATTCTGTTCTTCTGAAATAGGCTACATTTTCTTCATATCATAATGTTTCTTTAGACCTGCCTAAAATGTCCTCTGTAGCTCAATTGGTAGAGCATGGCGCTTGTAACGCCAGGGTAGTGGGTTCGATCCCCGGGACCACCCATACGTAAAAATGTATGCACACATGACTGGATAAAAGCGTCTGCTAAATGGCATATTATTATATTATTATTAAAATACTGTAAATAGCCTAATGAATTTGTGATGGTGTAGGCTATACAGCAGGGGTGTCAAACTCATTTTAGCTCAGGGGCCACATGGAGGAAAATCTATTCCCAAGTGGGCCGGACCGGAAAAATCATGGTAAATATAACTTAAAAACAACAACTTCAGATTGTTTTCTTTGTTTTAATACGATCAAAATACAACATAAAGCTGGAGCTTGAGGACAGTGTGTCCAAAATAGGACAAGCACAACATCACTATTGATCATAAAACACGTCAAGTTTATTTGAAAATTCTAAAGAAAAAGAACACACAAACACACAATGCCTCAGTGATTAACAGAACTGTTTCACAGATCACAGAACTATATCAGGGTGTCATTTCTCAGGCAGAAATGTAGATAAAAATAATGAAATCCTGTTCCCCAAACAAGTGCAAGAACCACAGAGTCAAGAATAGGTTAAATATACAAATAAAATAAAATCAATTAAAAACAATAGCACATCAACATAAAAACATATAAACATAAAGCTGGAGCCTGAGGACAGTGTCCAAAAGCACAACATCACTATTAATCATAAAACACCTCAAGTTATTTGAAAGTTCTGAGGACAAAGAACACACAAACACACAATGCCTCAGTGATTCACAGAAGTATATCACAGATCACAGAACTATATCAGGGTGTCATTTCTCAGGCAGAAATGTAGATAAAAAATAATGAAATCCTGTTCCCCAAACAAGTGCAAGAACCACAGTCAAGAATAGGTTAAATATACAAATAAAATAAAAACAATAGCACATCAACATAAAAACCTAAATCTGAAAGCGTTGCTCAAACTCCCGTAACAGTCCCGTTATTTTATCTTTGAACCGCTTCATGTCTGCCACATGTTGGGTCGCGCACACATTTTTCAGACAGGGGAAGTGAGCTGCATCACCACCGGCAAGTTGCTTCTCCCACAATGACAGCTTCAACTTGAAAGAACGTATGCTGTCATAATACTGCGTGACAACTTTGTTGCGCCCTTGCAGCTGTTTGTTCAAGTTATTCAGGTGCTCTGCACCATCTGTAGCCAGGCTGACAGCGCGGGACCAGTCCACTCCGACCCTGTCCAGCGCGCCGACGAGTGCGGTAAAAATATCAGCTGCTGTCGTTGTATCTGTCATCGGCACCAACTCCACGAACTCCTCGGTGACGGTCAATGTGTCATCAACTCCGCGGATGAAAATTGCCAGTTGTGCAACATCTGTAATGTCCGTGCTTTCATCAATTGCAACCGAAAACGCAATAAATGACTTTACTTTTTGCTTCAACTGGCTGTCCAAATCCACTGAAAGATCGGAAATCCTGTCTGCAACTGTGTTTCTTGTCAGGCTGATATTTGCAAAAGCCTGCCGCTTTTCAGGGCACACAATCTCCGCTGCCTTCATCATGCATGTTTTTACAAATTCACCCTCACTAAATGGTTTTGAAGCCACTGCGATTTCATTAGCAATGAGGTAGCTAGCTTTCACTGCAGCGTCACTGATGTCTCGGCTGTGAGTAAACACAGACTGCTGTTTCTTCAGACCCGCCAACAGTTCATTCACCTTCTCTCATCTCTGCTGTCCTTGAAAGTTGTCATATTTGTCGGCATGAAGACTCACATAGTGGCGACGAAGGTTATATTCTTTCAGCACTGCAACATGCTCTGAACACACCAAACATACAGCTTTCCCATTCAATTCCATGAATAGGGTTAGAGGGTGCCAAAGCACATAATGTTAAAAGTAGAAGCTGTAATAAATATCGCGGGCAAAACAAAGTAGCTCATTGGCTGCACGTGCTTGACCTACTTGCTCTGCCCCGGTATAAACAGTTTGCTTGCTTAACACAATTGCTATTGCGCCATCCAGTGGACGCAATTGGAACAGCAGTTTATTTTATTGAAAAATTGCAGCGCATTTTTATACTTTACCATTTTTTTCTTCTTTTTATCTTTTTTTTCCGAAATCATCTCGCGGGCCGGATTAAACCCATTTGCGGGCCTGATCCGGCCCGCGGGCCGGACGTTTGACACCCCTGCTATACAGTATGAAATGGATTTATTAGACTTTAAAATCTAGATGTTCCAAAGGTCTGCATCAGTGGCTTGTAGGCTATGCGTGGAAGCCCGGAGATGCTAAATGTGTTTGTTAATTAACTATCAATTACTGTGAGACCAGCAGTTATTTGCATGACCGTTAATGGCTGACAAAATGTAATGACAGCCATAGACTAAACCTTGTCTCCTGAGTGGCGCAGCTGGTCTCACAGTAATTGATAGTTAATTAACAAACACATTTAGCATCTCCGGGCTTCCACGCATAGCCTACAAGCCACTGATGCAGACCTTTGGAACATCTAGATTTTAAAGTCTAATAAATCCTGTGCCACTAGAGATCCTGGTTCGAATCCAGGCTCTGTCGCAGCCGGCCGCGACCGGGAGACTCATGGGCGGCGCACAATTGGCCCAGCGTCGTCCAGGGTAGGGGAGGGAATGGCCGGCAGGGATGTAGCTCAGTTGATAGAGCATGGCTTGTGGGTTCGATTCCCACGGGGGGCCAGTATAAAAAAAAAAAAATGTATTCACTAACTGTAAGTCGCTCTGGATAAGAGCGTCTGCTAAATGACTAAAATGTAAATGTAAATGATAGTCATACCATGTCCTGTGTCCTCTTGTTTAAATTACTTATTTAACTCTTGTCCTCCATCCATTTCTACCCCAGACAAGGCCGGAGGGAACAAGTTTGCCAAGGACTTTGAAGAGGGCAGCCAGAAGCTGCAGGAGTTTGTCAGTTTCCTGGAGAACCAGATGCCTGTAGGGCCCCCTCTGCTGGAGGCTCTGGGAAACGCAGACGTCTTCTATGAGATGCAGTACAAGGAAGTCAAGATCGTGGCCAGCGTGAGTATCAACCAGTCATTCAGTTAATCTGATCATCATCAATCAAATAAACAATCTAATAAAAATATAATAAATCGTTCTAATTTTCAAGGCCTACAAAACCTTTGCCAACCGCGTGGTCAACCTCAAACGTAAACTGGACGCCCTCAAGTCCTCCCTACCCGGTCCAGAGGACTCCCCCATCCCCTCCCCCTCTGAGGACGCTCCCTCACCCACCGGCTCTGACTCTCCCTTCCTGGGGCTTGGGGGAGGCCGAGGGGGGAGGCTGGGCTTTGACCCGGACCTAGATGGGAGTGCCATGGACGAGAGGGACATGGGAGTGGTGAGAGCGGGGGACAACAGAGATGTGGAGGACATGGATCTGTCTGAGGAGGAGATGGAGACAGCCAACACAGGTGAGGAGATGGTAGTAGAGCCAGTAGGGAAATCTCAATTAGACTAAACCTTGTCAAAATAAAAATGAACTAACACTTTAACCCCCTGTGTTTCAATCAGCTGAGAAGCAGTCATCATCAGCCACCGTTTCCAAGGCGACCAGCTCAAAGACCGCAGCGAAACCCGCCCCTGTCACACCCATTCGAACCTCCACCGACTCCCCTCTCAAAAAAGCAGCCCCCTCTACCCCCACCCCGGTGACCCCCAGCACCCCTACGAGCGCGGGCGTGAGTGGCCCTAGCGGTCCGACCGCTCCTCTGGGAATGAACCTGGCCAACGTGGACCTGGGCAAGATCAGCTCCATACTGAGCAGTATCACATCAGCCATGAAGAACACAGGTGTGTGTGTGTCTGTACTTGGAAAGATAAGCTGAATTAATATATGGATACTGTGACACGCTGGTACAGAAATTATAAGATTGTTCCCTCTCTCTCTCTCTCTCTCTCTCTCTCTCTCTACATTTTCTCTCTCAGCAGCCAGCCCCGTGTCTCGCCCCTCCCCTGGAACTCCCACCACCCCCTCTGCCCAATCATCTTCCTCTAAAACCCCAGTTGGCCCCACCCCTCCTAGCCCAGCCCTGGCCAGCATCCTGTCCAGAGTGAACGTCACCCCTGAAGGCATCCTCAACGCCCTGTCAAAGACCCACACACAGGGTGAGACACAAACAAACAAACAAACAAACAGATAAGATAGATGGATAGATAGTCAAGCAGACAGGCACATTTATAGACAGACTTTGAGATGGGAAATGCAAGGCTTCTGTTGGAACTGTTTCAGTTCATTTTGGGGGGCACTTGTTATGTTGTGTAATTTTTGTATCTGCTGGTGTAATTATCTCCAACCACCCACTCTCTTTCTCTCTCTCTCTCTCTCTCTCCCCACATATCTTTGTTTCCCTCCATCTTCTCTTCTTCTCTCTCCTCAGGTCTGTCCTCTCTGCTGAGGTCTGGTAGCTCCTCCTCCTCTGCCCCCTCCTCCCATGCCTCCCCAGACTCCTCAGCAGCCAAGGGCCCCCCCACACCCACCACTCCCAGCAACATCAAACCCCCCCTGACCAACAGCCTCAAACGAGACACACCTGAGAAGAGCAGAGGAGCCAGGGACTGGGAGAAAAACCGAGAGGCCTCTCCTCCCCCTCCTCCTCCCCCTCCCCCTCCTCCTCCCACTCTCCCTAGCCGCTCTGTTTCTCCTCCCAGCCTAGAGTCTAAGATCAACCGTTTCCTCCAGGGGAACCCAGGGTTCAGTCTGGGCCTGGGGGATGGGAGCCCTCTGCTGGGGGGAGACGGGGTAGACGGGACCCCTGTCAGGGATGAGAGCGGGGGCACCCCCACCCAGGACGAAATCATGGACACGCCAGGGGGTGTCTCCTCCGACCCCCTTGGCCTCAACAGTGACCCCAAGAGCTTAGGGTCATCCGTAGGTCACAATCTTTCACCCACAGCCTACCGCAGTGACCCTTGGGACGCCGTCATCACCCCAACAGGAAGCAGCAGCGACAGGGACTTCCTCTCTTCCTCTTCTCGTTTCCAAGGTTACGGAGTGGGGAAGAAGCCCGCCAAGCTGAAGGAGGAAGATTTGAAGAGGAAGATTAGCTCTTCATCACTGGGAAGCAGCAAGGTCAAGAAGGATGGTCAGAACAGTCAGGGGAAGAGTCACGGGAATGACAGATCAGTCGGCGGAGAGAGGAGAGTGTCCGTAGGTTCCCGCAAGACCAGCAGCGGGTCAGAGGAGGGAGGAATGAGTGGAACGAGGGATGAAAAGGGAAAGAGGGGAGGAGAGGATGGTGGGGGCTCATCTGACGGGGAGGGAGGGCAGTACCACCGTATCGAGACGCTGGTGTCGCCTTGCACCGAGGGAGCACCTTTCCAATCACTGGGGGGCTTCTCAAACCGCCAGCCAACCGGAGAGCGCATCCAGACGGTGGAGAGCATCCGCGTGATTGGCCAAGGGCTGCGTCGCGGGGGTGGAGGGGAAGGGGGAAGGCCAGGCGGAGGGATGTGGTACGAGGAGGAAGGGTACCTGGATGCGCAGCCCCCCTCACCTTCCCGTCAGGGCGGCTCTGACGACATGACTTCCCCCACCATGCCTCCCCCGCCCCCACACCACCACCTTCCTCCTCATTCTAATCAACCTCCTCACCCCCACCCTCATTCGCACGGCCCCCCACCCCAGTTCCAGATGCCCCCCTACCATGGGGAGAACCCCCAGGGTCCTCCCCCCTCACACCTCCACCATCACGCCCCTCCTCCCTTCTTCAACTCCCCTCCTCCACCCATCCCACGCCCTCCACCCCCTCCCATGCCCCAGCTCCCTCCACCCCCGCGCAACTTCCTTCCCCCCTCGGCAGTCATGGTAGGCGGGGTTCTAGTCCCCATCGACCGCCAGCTGCCCCTCCCTCCCCAGGTCCGTCCAGATGGAGGAGGAGACCGAGGGGGGATGGGAGGGGGACCCAGGGGGGGTAAAGGTGGCCCCACTCCCCTCATGTCCTCTCTGTTAGGGGAGCCCCCTAAGATGCCTCGTCCCGGCACAGTCAAAGAGCATTTCACCCCCCGCCACGCACCCCCTCTCCACCGCCCTGGCACCCCCGGTGCCCCGCCTCCCTTACTGGGCCGTGTCAAGGATGGCCTCAACCTCCCTCCTCCCTCTCCCTCTCCCTCCTCCCCTCCCTCTCCCTCAGGTGACCCCCTGCCTCCTCGTCCCCAAGCTCCTCCGCTCCAGCACCCTCCAGCTAGCCCCCCTGCCCAGCCCCGACACCCCAACCCCAACCATCCCCGCCGTCCCTCGCCATCCCTCCTGCGCCTACCCTCCCCCAACCCCCGCCCCCCCATCAACTCCATCCCCCAGAGACCTCTACTCCACCCTCGCGGCCCCCCTGCCCACCCGCACCTCAACCGAGAGCCACCCATGTTCCGTGGGGGCAAGCGTCCTGGCCCTCCGTTCGGCGGGGGCCGAGGAGGTCCCTTCTACCCCCCCAAAAGACCTTTCTTACCCCCACGCTATTGAAGTGTTAACCCACGATAAGCTGAATTGTAAGCAACCCACACACCTAGCTACCCGACGCAGGGAGAAGATGTGTAGAACCCTTCTGGTATGAGCCCAGTCTGTCCTCACTATGTTAATCCTACTGGAGTCATTCATCTTACTACATTTAGCTGATCGCACCTTCACACAAGCTAGCTCGTCACCACCACAATACAGTACCAGTTTAGCAATTATGCAGTGTTATGGATGAAATAGGTAACCAAACCAAATCTGCCCCCCCCCTCCTCCAATCCCCAGGAGCGACAGTGTTCTCTGCTTCCCCTCACTAAAGCAGTGTGGGAATAATGGAGGTGTGAACTAGAAGGAAGACAACAAGCAAACAGATCTAATAGAAAAAGAAACATCAGGTGGTTATTCTATTTCACTAAAATTCTACTTCCCTCCGGTATTGTGTGATTAAGCTGATATCAACACTTTCAGAGAGAGAGAGAGAAGGAGGGAGGGAGGAGGGATGGGATGGATGGAGGGAGGGATGGGATGGATGGATGGAGGGAGGGAGGGGGGTTTGAGGAAGAAAGTTGCTCCCTGAGAGTGTGTCCTAAATACAACAATTTTTCTCAACAGGAAGTGGTTATCCAAATGAGTGTTCACTTTATGATCAGTGTGCTGTTGTGGAGTTTCTCGACGATAACCCCAGCGTGCTCCCAGTGTATCATATTGTAAATAATAACCTTGTTTCTCTCCTTCTAGAGGTTTCATGCTTTAGTCTCTCTTCCCTCTGTATATTTCTCAGCTTTTAAATGTATAGACTGAATGAGTTGGCCATGTTAAGACTATTAAACCTTGGTTGTTTGTGTAAAGAGGACAAGCATCGCTATTCACTAACTTGTGATTGACAAGATTGTGAAGAAGCCTTAGCTTTAGTGACACATGAGGCAGATGTTCATGCTTCTCGCTGCTCCAACAAAACACCACTCTGTCCATCTCCATCTCTCCAATTTGAGGCAGAGAGAGGGGAGGAGAGTGAAGAATCGTCCAGTGTAAAGACACATTTAGCTGATAATGATGAGTTGTGGAGACTCACAGTAGTTGAGGCGGGTGCTTTAGAAGTTTGAACTATGAACCCGCTGTGTCTCTCTGCTAGGCCATCTCTACCTGTATTGTCTTTAATAAAATACAGTTTCAACCCAACCAAGGGGAGGGTACTACTTTCTTTGATACAGTCACAGTCATGGATACCGGTAAGACCAGTCGCAGCAGTTATCATGGCTGCTGTTGTATGATAGATATTTTTTGTCTAGTTATTCAAAGCTGAATTGAAATGCTGAAACATTACTTATAACAGTACAAACAATGTCATTTTTTTTCTCCAACTACTCATTTGTTCTGAGTAGTTTTGGATTTCTTGCTGAGATTTTTGTTGTGTGTCTAACTTCACGTCAGATGTAAAATATCTATACTTGCCTATGCACGTGCAGCGCACTATCTATCCAGTCCTGACGTTTTTTTGTTTGTTACTTCTTACCTTTTCCCTTCGTTACCTTTCCTAGATTTAGTCTCTTGTTTTTCCTCCTTTCCTTCCTCTGACGCTGTACTTCCTGGATCAACATTTAGAACTGTAGAATACCAAATAACACCAATGAAGAAGTGATGAGTGAATTATCTGCAAACATTCATTACTCATTAAGATAATGGGAAACAATGTAAATGCTCATCTAGATTTCCTATAAGTGTTAGTTTATCAGTTTATAGTGTTCTGCTATAAAGTCTGAATCGAAGCTACAACTCTCGCTTTGACGTGATGCTTCTCTATGTCACTGCTGATAATGACCAGATCAACTCAGTCAGTTTGGTTTGTGCAGTAGACTAAATGACTTCTCCTCAGTTAGACAGACCGCTAGCCACCAGGATGGATTCAGAGAATTCATCATTTTCTTTGAATAGTTTGTTTAAATAATATTGTCATTCAATGTACTCTTGAGTTTGAAATATGTTTGTTTGAATAACCTTTGCGTGAAAATGCTTAAGATTTGAGGAATCTAATGGTGTGTGTATAGTCTGCATTAACTATGTAATGATTCAGTCATGAAGGGGGTGGCTGTGTTATGTTTTTCTCTTCTTGATTAGATGCATTGCTATTATTTTTGTTATGATCATCAATGATGTTCTATCATTAATCTTTTGAGTGTCCAATCCTTTCCGATGCTACTGCTCTCCTCTCTCTCTACCACTGGTCCTTCCTGTAGTTCAGTGATTTACTATGTTTACCAATGACTGTCACAATTTAGACATACAGCCAGGCATTTACTTCATATGAATTCTTTACAGTTTAAACCACTCTCCATGGAGTCCTACTGCATGTGTTTTTATTTTAAAGACAGCCTCTGCAATTATGAATATTCAATACATAATCAACCCCTTGGCCTTACCTTTTAGGCACTTGTCGATCTGGGAGGATTACATTGGCTAGAGGTGGCTTACACCTATCAGAGTCAAGGTGCTGCTATTACCGTATTACACCTATCCAATCCTTTCATATACGTGAAGTGCGTAGTAGGGACTAGGGGTTGATTTAGTGACCGGAACAGGCAGAGTAACCACTCCCATTGACCACAGAGCACTGACATGAAGACCGTACTGTACCATATGGGTTAATACCAGTGGTGGCTGGTGGCACATTAAATGGGGAGGACGGGCTCATAGTAATGGCTGGAACGGAATAAATTGAATGGTATCAAACACCTGGTTTTCCATGTGTTTGATACCATTCCATCCATTATTATGAGCTGTCCTCCCCTCACCAGCCTCCTCTGGTTAAGACTGAGGTAGTCACTGCCATGCTATTACACCCATTGTGGGTTTAGTTCTATTATTGACTGTCTGAAGATCCTAACCCAGAAGTGGGTTACCATTTATTGTTTTCCACACACACCCACACACACGTGTGCACACAGAAGTGATTCCATCCTACAGTATCTACCATACCCATCTGCATTCAACCTTTTCGATTGACACTGATTTTCTTGGTTGTGCAGCTCACATCCTTGCACAGAGCTCTAGTCCACATGTCTTTGCTGTCACATCCATAGTTCCTCCCAAACCAGTCCACTGCATGAATGACGCACCTTGACTCTGATTTCACTGTCTGGCACAGAGCCGTTGAAAGCATTGAAGTCTGTAACCTACCCACCCCCCGTATTCAGTGCAAAGTCACTGCACAGTACTTTAAATGTATTACCCCTGTCCTGTTAATGAAAGTTAGTTGAGATAATATTGTAATATTACCACATATACTGTTCTGAGAAGACCTGATAGGTGAAAGCAATGTGGGGAAAGTGTGCTAAACGTATTTGCGTTCACCGGTTTACTTCATTCAGATCAGTGTAGATGAAGGAAAAGATGTGATGAGAGACATTGAGATGCTCTTTATACAAACATAAATAGGTTTCACCCTATGAGAATACACAAGTCTCTTAGCTGTGTGGTGGTGGGGTTCCAAGTATGAGATACTGACGGTGAACAAGTATTTAATTGTGCTTGATAATGTCCCATATTTCATGTAGTAGCCAAGGAGAATGACATTTCCCCTAGACACTGATCTAATATCAGTTTTGAGTTTTACCCCTAATGAGATTTTGTCATCAGTATTTTGGGTAACCTGAGGATTTTAGGGCAACCTGATTCTAGGGCTCTAACTCAATGTGTCTTTCTGTGATTCCTCGTGTCCTATCTCCTCACCCCGTCCTCAAATGTATTGGAGGAGAAGGTCCCTAAGGGCATTCTACCCATGGACTGTACCCATTTCAGTGTGTTTTCAGTGACACTGCACAGGTGGTCCTAAGTCCCTAGTTAAATTACTCTAGCGCCACCAAGCGTTCTTTCAATGTTCTCTCTTATACGAGCCAGTCTGCGTCACTTGCAGATCCCCTTCTCTCTAAACTCATATTGACGTTTATGTTAGTACATCACCACTATGAAACTCTTTGAAGTATATTTTACTTCAGTTATTTACATTTATGTAGAATAAATGAAACTATATTTACTTGTATATCGGTAAAATAAAATTACCTACAAGTTAACTATAAATTATTTAAACTATTATACACAAAGACGTCTACAAACACTATGAGCTTGGAACCAATGTTACGTGGAATGAAATAACGAAACCCTATTGATCATTTAACCATGCGCTCCTTAGTGGTGTCTTGAACGTACGAAATGAGATGGCAGTGTCAAAGCTTCTCAAAGTAGACTTCAGTAATGTTGCTCAACTGTCAACTAGTCTCTTACATAGTCTCTCAAACTAATCCTAGTTATAGGCTACTTTATATTAAAACAATGTAAACGAAATAGGCTATTCATACTATTCCTTCCAGAAGTCTGTTCAAAGTAGCCTAATTTCTGCCTCACGTTACAGGCGAGTACATTTGAGCTATGTGCATGTAATAACCTAATAATGGTGCTCTGAGCTACAATATTCTCTGCTTTTTCCTCTCTCTTCATGCAGCCAAGCAATGAATGGATATGTGTTGCTGGCTCTCACAGGGATCCACACCGTTGATCAATTCTGTTCAGGCGCTGCACAGATGCAGTGATCTACTCACGTTGGGATGGATTTATTGAACGCTCCACTCTTTTGATCTTGGGCGTAATTTGACTAAATTTAGGAATTGAGCATGCCTGTGTTAAATAGATTCAGGTCATTTTCATGGCAAGCCGGTTTTAGATGGATGCTGTGAAGTTAGTCTCGTGTGCCTGAAATGGATCCATCCGAATGTAAAGTACAGATTAGCGGGCGCCACTGAGATGTATAAATTAACGGTGAGCGCGCCTTTTTTTTGTTGACGCTCACCAACGTGCGCGCACTTGCTACTACATCACAAGTTTCCGCCCTCTTCCCTTGCTCGCCAATCACCTTTCTTCCCCATCAACTTCATTCTTCCGGTGTTATGGCCGCTTGCAGCGTAAGAGACAACGAGTGTGAAATGTTATGATTATGGAAATTTGTCGGTGAAACCGGTGAATTAAGGATGCTCGTGACTGTGCTGTTACGGTTTCCCGTCTGTCGGCCGTCAGTTCGGGCAGTGCTTCGCTCTCAGAGGCGTTATAGCAAGGTGTGCAACCTTATCAAACCGTGATCTGTTATGAAATGTAGCTGTACTGACCAACTGAGTACAGTATCATTGGGTTGTGTAGCTAGCCTTCTCCAAATCAGTGGCGTAACATTTTCCTATGACAGGTGTGGGCGTGTCCTCTGACAAACCATTGGATGGATCTATGAATAGCCCAGAAGGTGTTCTGACGGCCAAACAAGACTGCACGATAATCTGTCATGTAATTTGTGTCTCTCTGTGTGACCACAAGGGTTTTTTGAGGGGTGTTTGGTGGGAAGGGACAGTTCTCAATTAAGCTTATTATTGGGTCCTCTCTCTCTCTGAAATATGCAACTACTAATGTATGTTTGATCATAATACCATACGTTTTGTTATGAATTCCATATTGTGTGAAGATTTGATCTATAATGATTACATGGTAATAATATATAATCCCGTTGTCTGTATTGTTGTTGTTCACATTGACCCCTGTTCTCTCTTCTTTCCTATTCCCTTGTTTCCTACTTTCTCCTACCCTTTGCCTCTAGATACAGGCGTCCCCTGCTCTGTCTGAGCGTGTGCGGGTATTTGAGTCTCTCAGAGAGAGACGGGGCCAGCCGAGGACAAGCGGCGCCACAGAACAGGCCCTCAGCGTCCGATTGGCTGATGGCAGGACGGTGAAGGGCACCACAGGAGTGACCACACCCTCACTCATCGCCCAGAACGCACGGTTAGCCTCTCAGACGTGTGTGTGTGTGTGTGTGTGTGTGTGTGTGTGTGTGTGTGTTTGATTCAGAATCCTAAAAGTCAGGGAAGGGTTATCCCCAGTGCTTGACTTGGAATGAAATAGTTGCTGGTACTTATTTTGAGTACTGTTTATATTTCGGTGAAGGAACTCTGCAATACTTTTGAGCTAATATTCAATAAGAGGTGCAGGAACTCAAGCAGCAGAAATGTTGAGGGGCCGGTACTCTGCTCCAGTGAGCTCCTTTCCAGGTCAAGCACTAGTTATCCAAAATGTTATCCCTCAGAACACATGTGCTGCGTTTAAACAGGCAGCCCAATTCTGATATTTTTTCCACTAATTGGTCTTTTGACCAATCACATCAGATCTTTGCACATCAGATCTTTTTCAGAGCTGATCTGATTGGTCAAAAGACCAATTAGTGAAACAAATATCAGAATTGGGCTGCCTGTCTAAACGCAGCCTTAGTAACTCCAATCTGAAAGCAAACACACCTATGTGTCCCATCTGTGTTTGCTTTCAGATTGGAGTTTGGTCAAATTGGATAGGTGTAAGCAAACGTACATTGACATTATCTCTAACCCTCTAACTCTCCATGTCTGTGCAGTGTGAAAGGTGCTCTAGTGAGCAGGGTGAATGGAGAGCTGTGGGAGCTGCTTCGCCCCCTGGAGGCTGACTGTGAACTACAGCTGCTGGGCTTCGACACCACAGAGGGCAAACAGGTACTTACTAAGAACATTCCCGCAATCATCTAACCCGATAGAAGATCTTACATGTGGAGCAGTCAAAGATGCAGAGGTTGACCTCTTCTCTCTCTCATCCCCTCTCGCTCATCTCTTTCATCTTTTCCCTTTCTGCCTCCCTCTCTCCCCCAGGCGGTGTGGAGGACAGGAGCGTGTGTAGTGGGGGGGGTGTTAGAGGGGGTGTTTGGGGCAGAGGTGTGCAGAGAGGGCGTGTCAGAGTCTGGCCTCTACTGTGACCACCTCCTGGAGAACAGGTAAGACATTTCCCTCTCTTTATAATATAATTTATAATAATATATGTCATTTTGCAGATGCTTTTATCCAAAGCGACTTAGTCATGCGTGCATACATTTTACCCCACTAACCATCTCCTCATCGTGTGGCGCCCCTTTAAGCCAGAACAGCTACTTTGAGGGAGGGAGGGAAGGAAGGAAGGAGGGATGCATTTGTTTTCTAACAGGGACCCTGACCTCTCATTCTTCACCTTTGACCTCTGACCCAGTCTCCTAGTGCTCAGTAGGTTCCCCTGAGCTAGGTAGAGGAGAGCTGAAAGGAGGCCACAGTCTCACCTACTTTCTGACTCTCCCACGCCCACCACGTTTTTCACCTGTCTGAATGAGGATACACATATATACAGTGGGGAAAAAAAGTATTTAGTCAGCCACCAATTGTGCAAGTTCTCCCACTTAAGAAGATGAGAGAGGCCTGTAATTTTCATCATAGGTACACGTCAACTATGACAGACAAAATGAGAATTTTTTTTCCAGAAAATCACATTGTAGGATTTTTTATGAATTTATTTGCAAATTATGGTGGAAAATAAGTATTTGGTCAATAACAAAAGTTTCTCAATACTTTGTTAAATACCCTTTGTTGGCAATGACACAGGTCAAACGTTTTCTGTAAGTCTTCACAAGGTTTTCACACACTGTTGCTGGTATTTTGGCCCATTCCTCCATGCAGATCTCCTCTAGAGAAGTGATGTTTTGGGGCTGTCGCTGGGCAACACGGACTTTCAACTCCCTCCAAAGATTTTCTATGGGGTTGAGATCTGGAGACTGGCTAGGCCACTCCATGACCTTGAAATGCTTCTTACGAAGCCACTCCTTCGTTGCCCGGGCGGTGTGTTTGGGATCATTGTCATGCTGAAAGACCCAGCCACGTTTCATCTTCAATGCCCTTGCTGATGGAAGGAGGTTTTCACTCAAAATCTCACGATACATGGCCCCATTCATTCTTTCCTTTACACGGATCAGTCGTCCTGGTCCCTTTGCAGAAAAACAGCCCCAAAGCATGATGTTTCCACCCCCATGCTTCACAGTAGGTATGGTGTTCTCTGGATGCAACTCAGCATTCTTTGTCCTCCAAACACGACGAGTTGAGTTTTTACCAAAAAGTTTTATTTTGGTTTCATCTGACCATATGACATTCTCCCAATCCTCTTCTGGATCATCCAAATGCACTCTAGCAAACTTCAGACGGGCCTGGACATGTACTGGCTTAAGCAGGGGGACACGTCTGGCACTGCAGGATTTGAGTCCCTGGCGCCGTAGTGTGTTACTGATGGTAGGCTTTGTTACTTTGGTCCCAGCTCTCTGCAGGTCAATCACTAGGTCCCCCCGTGTGGTTCTGGGATTTTTGCTCACCGTTCTTGTGATCATTTTGACCCCACGGGGTGAGATCTTGCGTGGAGCCCCAGATCGAGGGAGATTATCAGTGGTCTTGTATGTCTTCCATTTCCTAATATTTGCTCCCACAGTTGATTTATTCAAACCAAGCTGCTTACCTATTGCAGATTCAGTCTTCCCAGCCTGGTGCAGGTCTACAATTTTGTTTCTGGTGTCCTTTGACAGCTCTTTGGTCTTGGCCATAGTGGAGTTTGGAGTGTGACTGTTTGAGGTTGTGGACAGGTGTCTTTTATACTGATAACAAGTTCAAACAGGTGCCATTAATACAGGTAACGAGTGGAGGACAGAGGAGCCTCTTAAAGAAGAAGTTGCAGGTCTGTGAGAGCCAGAAATCTTGCTTGTTTGTAGGTGACCAAATA
Source organism: Coregonus clupeaformis (assembly GCF_020615455.1). Classification (NCBI taxonomy): domain Eukaryota; kingdom Metazoa; phylum Chordata; class Actinopteri; order Salmoniformes; family Salmonidae; genus Coregonus; species Coregonus clupeaformis. The sequence continues at coordinate 62,528,977 of NC_059211.1, read as the reverse complement.
CTTATTTTCCACCATAATTTGCAAATAAATTCATTAAAAATCCTACAATGTGATTTTCTGGAATTTTTTCCTCAATTTGTCTGTCATAGTTGACGTGTACCTATGATGAAAATTACAGGCCTCTCTCATCTTTTTAAGTGGGAGAACTTGCACAATTGGTGGCTGACTAAATACTTTTTTCCCCCACTGTACATACATACAGTACCAGTCAAAAGTTTGGACACACCTACTCATTCCAGGGTTTTTCGTTATTTTTACTATTTTCTACATTGTAGAATAATAGTGAAGACATCAAAACTATGAAATAACTCATATGCAATAAAGTAGTAACCAAAAAAGTGTTAAACAAATCTAATTATATTTTATATTTGAGATTCTTCAAAGAAGCCACCCTTTGCCTTGATGACAGCTTTGCACACTCTTGGCATTCTCTCAACTAGCTTCATGAGGTAGTCACCTGGAATGCATTTCAATTAACAGGTGTTAACTGTACATACAGTTGAAGTCTGAAGTTTACATACACTTAGGTTGGAGTCATTAAAACTCGTTTTTCAACCACTCCAGAAATGTGTTGTTAACAAACTATAGTTTTGGCAAGTCGGTTAGGACATCTACTTTGTGCATGACACAAGTAATTTTTCCAACAATTGTTTACAGACAGATTATTTCACTTATAATTCACTGTATCACAATTCCAGTGGGTCAGGAGTTTACATACACTAAGTTCACTGTGCCTTTAAACAGCTTGGAAAATTCCAGAAAATGATGTCATGGCATTAGAAGCTTCTGATAGGCTAATTGACATAATTTGAGTCAATTGGAGGTGTACCTGTGGATATATTTCAAGGCCTACCTTCAAACTCAGTGCCTCTTTGCTTGACATCATGGGAAAATCAAAAGAAATCAGCCAAGACCTCAGAAAAAAAATGGTAGACCTCCACAAGTCTGGTTCCTCCTTGGGCGCAATTTCCAAACGCCTGAAGGTACCATGTTCATCTGTACAAACAATAGTACGCAAGTATAAACACCATGGGACCACGCAGTGGTCATACCGCTCAGGAAGGAGACTCGTTCTGTCTCCTAGAGATGAATGAACTTTGGTGCGAAAAGTGCAAATCAATCCCAGAACCACAGCAAAGCACCTTGTGAAGATGCTGGAGGAAACAGGTACAAAAGTATCTATATCCACAGTAAAACTAGTCCTATATCGACATAACCTGAAAGGCCGCTCAGCAAGGAAGAAGCCACTGCTCCAAAACCGCCATAAAAAAGCCAGACTACGGTTTGCAACTGCACATGGGGACAAAGATCGTACTTTTTGGAGAAATGTCCTCTGGTCTGATGAAACAAAAATAGAACTGTTTGGCCATTGTTATGTTTGGAGGAAAAAGGGGGTGCTTGCAAGCCGAAGAACACCATCCCAACCGTGAAGCACGGGGGTGGCAGCATCATGCTGTGGGGGTGCTTTGCTGCAGGAGGGACTGGTGCACTTCACAAAATAGATGGCATCATGAGGAAGGAAAATTATGTGGATATATTGAAGCAACATCTCAAGATATCAGTCAGGAAGTTAAAGCTTGGTCGCAAATGGGTCTTCCAAATGGACAATGGCCCCAAGCATACTTCCAAAGTTGTGGCAAAATGGCTTAAGGACAACAAAGTCAAGGTATTGGAGTGGCCATCACAAAGCCCTGACCTCAATCCTATAGAAAATGTGTGAGCAGAACTGAAAAGGCGTGTGCGAGCAAGGAGGCCTACAAACTTGACTCAGTTACACCAGCTCTGTCAGGAGGAATGGGCCAAAATTCACCCAACATATTGTGGGAACCCAAGTTAAACAATTTAAAGGCGATGCTACCAAATACTAATTGAGTGTATGTAAACTTCTGACCCACTGGGAATGTGATTAAATAAATCGTTCTCTCTACTATTATTCTGACATTTCACATTCTTAAAATAAAGTGGTGATCCTAACTGACCTAAAATAGGGAATTTTTACTGGGATTAAATGTCAGGAATTGTGAAAAACTGAGTTTAAATGTATTTGGCTAAGGTTTATGTAAACTTCCGACTTCAACTGTGTGTGTATATATATGTATATAACGCCAAGGGGGGTGAATACTTTTGCAAGGCACTAATATATATATATTATATATATATATATTAATATATAAAATATATATATATATATATATATTTATTTTTTTTTTTTTTATGTAAAAAAAATATTAGTGCCTTGCAAAAGTATTCATCCCCCTTGGTGTTTTTCCTATTTTGTTGCATTACAACCTGTAATTTAAATGGATACACACACACACACACACACACAGAGAGAAGCAGTACTAACCCCTGGTCTCTCTCCCAGTGCCCTGTCCCTAGCTGAGCTGGAGGAGAGATGCAAGGAGGCCGCTGGCCAGAAGCTTCCTCTCTCCAGACTGGAGCTGAACACACAGGAAGTTACAGAGCTCTTCCAGGTCAGAGGTCACTGGCTCTGTTTGTCTGTCATTGGCTGCATCTGAAATGGCATCCTGTTTCCCTATATAGGGAATAGGGTGCCATTTAGATGAGACATTAGCTGGCATTACAGTTATGGCCCACAGTATTCTAGAATGTAGGTGTGTTGCTCGGCTCCTACCTATAGCAGCTTCTGGAATTGACTGTTTACATGTGTTGTCTTTAACCACTGCCTGTAATGGTCATCATCTAGGAATGTCTCTAATTCAAGGGGTGTGGCCGTGATACAATAGTGTGTGTGTGTGTGTGTGTGTACTAACTGAGTGTGTTCTGTCATCTAGGACAGAGCTCTGAGACTCCAGTTGATTGAAGAACAGATGAGTGGTCCTACTGTCACAGTGTACAGGTTTGTTGCTCAACATTTCACAGCCTGATACAACACATACTCACCACATGGTAACGCTACAGTCATGGTCTGTGTTTTTAAAGAGAAATTACTGTACGCTAGGATGACATATCCATCTCTTCCTGTTCCGTGTGTGGGTCAGGTGTGGCGACAGCATAGGAGTCTGCAATGGTCCTCTCCTCCCTCACACTGGTCTCCTCAAGGTCTTCAAGATGCTGCAGGTACGTGTGTGTGTGTGTCAGCCTCCCTGCCTGTATATCAGTTCAGTGAGGAATATACAGTTCTTGTCTTCTCCTCATGACATCTAAACTACGCTGGACGTAAAACTGAATGTACAGGGTTAAAGAAAGCACAAGTTAAATGGGTTTCCATCGCATTTTCATCTCTACTGATGGTTTTGTCACAAACAATGTAGCGAATGTGCCCTCTCTGGTATTGGCACGTGTGCTGTAGCCAACAGCTGGCAGATACAGTGCGGGTATAGCTTACATGATGAGATTATTATGAACAAAAGAGCGAGGTTATTTTTATTTGTAAACGGCAGCCAAGCATCAGACCCTTGATACAATTTGAAAGGAGCATCAAGCTCATCACCTTGCATTCACCACCATCTGAAGTTCATTAGAACTTATTTCATCTGTACTCTAATAAACTGCATGCTTTCCCGACGTGTCGTAGTGGGAGGACCACACAGACTTGTCATCACGTGACTCCAAGTTTACTTCGATATGATGGTTGTTATATAAATATTTGCGCATAAAAGCATTTCCACCGCCATTTAATTTTATCGCATAATTCATTTTACAGACACAAAAAGATCCCACCTTGTCTAGTGTATTTTGTTTTGTCTACATTTGGAAAGTTTACAGAGAAATGTGCTGTTTCTGTCTGGCCTGTCATGACATTTATTATCCAATATGTACTTTACTCGCATAAAAAGGTTGAATGGAAACCTGGTTACTGTTTAACTCGTAACATGGGCTGTGACATTACCATGCAATATAGCCATTAACTCTGACCTCTTCCTGATATTAATGTATAGTGGGACTGCGCTGGTCACACTGGAAATTCCTTACTGGTAATTGACAGTCACTTGGCAGTCACTGGCCAGTTAAATGATGCACTGGAGACTAACAAGTCAGAACAACATGACACACTGAAGACAAGCGGAACAAAACGCTGCTTGTTTTTTTCCTAGAAGCATTAGAGCTGTAGCGTGCTAACCCGTGATGCCAACCATGACCTATTTGCTAGCGCTGAGCAATTAGTGCTTGAGGTCTGTTCGGTTTCAGTTTGATTCTACAAAAATAATTGCGCTTTTCGGTTTCATTATTATTTTTTTGATATTAAATGCACTGCATTATGTGGGTTGAATGCTGTAACAACACACAATACAATTCCTATGATGGTAGTGAATGCCCATTACTGCTTATCACCTATTAACCATCATTTATTCACATTACTTTAATAAAATATTTGTTTTATTTGATGACTTTATTATTTCATTCCAAGTCATCATCTCATCTCTATAGAGCTGCTGCCTATGCTGTGTGACTAAATCACTATTTTAGTAGTTCTTCAAAGTAAATAAGGTGTGCTTTTATGACTGCTGAATACCAACTATCAATCACTTAGATCATGTATTTTCAGGTAGAGATACCTGGCGAAGCAACTGCTTTCTATCACTCTCGATCGCCCGTTCTCTCTTTTCTATATGTCTGCTCCACACAAACCGGACAAGTAGGCGGGTGTGCAATGGATTATGGTCATTTTAGTTAATTACCATGTTTTCTGCACTAAACTATGTAGAATATTGGCCTGTTGGAAACTACATCTCCCTACTACATCGCACAGTTCAGGCATGATCTGATTTATCTCTAGAGAAACTGCATTGAGCTCACAGAATAAATTATGAACTAAATGAAATTCAAATAATTGAACCGACGTTGGTCAATTAGCTGTTTGGTTAATCGCTCAGCACTACTATTTGCTTTCATGCTGTTGTGTTGTGCTGGGGAAAGTGGAATTTCCATACTGGTGTTGTACTGGTCAGAATGGAATTTCCACTCTCCATGCTGGGAGAGCAATAGCCATTGAAACAATACCAGAAGCAGGATGTTGTGATTGTAGTGGCCAGTTTCCTGCCCCCGCCAAGTTAAATCCTGTCGATCTCTATTGTCCCAAGGGGAAACGCAGCCCCTACCCATTATCTGTAGAGCAGTGGTTCCAAAATGGCGGCTATGGAACAAAGATGGCCGGGACATACCGTATATGTACTGAACAAAAATATAAATGCAGCATGTAACAATTTCAAAGTTACAGTTCATATAAGGAAGTCAGTCAATTGAAATACATTCATTAGGCCCAAATGTATGGATTTCACATGACTGGGAATACAGATATTCATCTGTTGGTCACAGATACCTTAAAAAAAAAAGGTAGGGCCGTGGATCAGAAAACCAGTCAGTATCTGGTGTGACCACCATTTGCCTCATGCAGCACGACACATCTCCTTCGCATAGAGTTGATCTCATCACGGTATCTCTGTGCATTATAATTGCCATCGATAAAATGCAGTTGTGTTCGTTGTCCATCCTTAGCTTATGCCTGCCCGTACCATAACCCTACCGCCCCCATGGGGCACTCTGTTCACAATGTTGACATCAGCAAACCACTCACCCAATCAACACCATACACGTGATCTGCGGTTGTGAGACTGGGTGAACGTACTGCCATATTCTCTAAAAAGACTGCTTATGGTAGAGAAATGAACATTCAATCCTCTGGCAACAGCTCTGGTGGACATTCCTGCAGTCAGCATGCCAATTGCACGCTCCCTATAAAACTTGATACGTCTGTGGCGTTGTGACACAACTGCACATTTGAGGGTGGCCTTTTATTGTCCCAAGCACAAGGTGCACCTGTGTAATGATCATTCTGTTTAATCAGCTTTGTGGTATGCTGCACCTGTCAGGTGGATGGATGATCTTGGCAAAGGAGAAATGCTCACTAACGGGTGTAAACAAATTTGTGCACAAAATTTGAGAGAAATAAGCTTTTTGTGCGTACGGAACATTTCTGGGATCTTTTATTTCAGCTCGTGAAACATGGGACCAACACTTTACATGTTGCGTTTATATTTTTGTTCAGTATATTTCTCTTTTCTGCTACTCACTCTTTCTTCTCTGTCCCCCCCCCTCTCGCTGTTCAGGTGTCTCCCGTAACGTTGACCAATCCTGTTGGCTCGTCAGGTGTGATGCGTGTGATGGGTGTGGCCTTCCCAGGAGAGAGGGAGAGGGAGGAGTGGGAGAGGGAACAGGAGGAGGCACGGAAGAGAGACCACAGACGCATCGGCAAGGTGAGGTGGAGAGGGAAGAAAAAAGATCTAGGTCCAATACGCATAGAAATATAAACAACTAGAGACACCCGTCCTTTTTGGAGACTGGTTATTATTGGCACGGCAGCGCTACTGTAGCTAGCAGAATAGTGTAGAAGCTATTGCTAACTAGCGAACTAAACTATTTTAGGAGGCTAGCTAAGCATCTTGGCTAACTGTGAGGCATGTGCTACAGTGTCTCCAAAATGGAGCGTATACTGATATGGTAACGTGTGTGTGTGTGTGTGTGTGTTGCCTCCAGGACCAGGAGCTGTTCTTCTTTAATGACGTCAGTCCTGGAAGCTGCTTCTTCCTGCCTAAAGGAGCTCACATCTACAACACACTCACTGACTTTATCAAGGTAACACACGCACACACAAAGACGCATCACAATTTTTATGCTGGAATTATTATTTATTTTTATTGCTATAAAATATAAAATGGACAGGAACATACACACAAACGTACTATACTTACCAATCCTTACTAGCTACTACTTCTACAAAATACATCCGAGATTCACAGGAAGCCCATCTCTGCAGCCAACTCCAACACCCCCGGAATGGCTTGTAGTTTTTCCCATCTCTTCATCAGAAAAAAGCCACTGGTCTCCTGGGCCCAGTTTTCAAAGGTTATCTATCTGTATTTTGCCTATCGGATAGTGTTAAATGCATAGAAATAGTGAATAGAACGGTGAAATCATTCACTTGAATTAGGAGTCCCGTTACTCTTATCAACCAAACATTCTAAATTCAAACATTCTACCAACTTCGCTTTGGTTGACCCTTAGTTCGTAAATTCACTCTGGCTATCTACTCCGATTTCAGAGCACTCGTCTGAGTGTGCCAGAGCACAGAATAACTGATAAATTTACGAACGCTCAACACCCGTCGAATATGATCTGTGTCAGTAAGCGTCGGCAAAAAAAGCGTAAGTAAATTGTTGCCAGCAGCACAGTTACAGTCACCAACGCTCTTGATAACATGAAAACAACCTAACCAGCTCTGCTAGGGTGAGTGAAATGGTCAGAGTGAGTGTTCTCTCATTTGTGTCTGGAAGTAGCTAGCAAGCTAGCCAACGTTAGCCAGTTAGCTTGGGTGCTTGACTGCCGTTGTGTGGTCAGAACGCTCGGATCAACCCTACTCCTCGGCCAGAGCGTCCATTGTGCGCTCTGAACGCTCCAAGAGCGAGATGCTCTGAATTTACGAACGGACAATCTGACAACGCTCTGAATTTACGAACGCCCAGAGCGCGCTCTGGCACTCAAGTGAATTTACAAACAAACCCTTAGTATTTTTTTATGATTTTAGAATAGAATGGCCACGACAATCAGCAAAGTACGCTTGCGCGTACACACACACACAGCCGCTCATTCAGACATCTTTACCCTGACAGTAACCTCAGGACACTCCTGTTGTGGTCAGTAGTCAGGAAATCACCCCAATTACTACACTGTGACTGTCTGTTCTCCAAATAACCATGGATGACACACAAGCACACACACACATAGAATAAATCTGTCTGTAATAATTAAGTTGTTACATCTCTCTCTTCCTCCCTTTCTCTCCCCCCTTCTCCATGACCCCACGCCCCCACCCAGACTGAGTACAGGAGGCGTGGCTTCAATGAGGTCGTGACCCCTACTCTATACAGCACTGCATTGTGGGAGCGTTCGGGTCACTGGGAACACTACAGTGAAAACATGTTCACTGTGACCGGTGACACACAGACCTACGCACTCAAACCCATGAACTGCCCTGCACACTGGTGAGAACACACACACTTACGTTCTCTCTCATTCTCAGCCCCACACGTTGGTCAGGACGTCTCACGAACACCTCTCTCTGTTTCAGTCTGATGTTTGAGCAGCGTGTAAGGTCATGGAGGGAGCTCCCGTTGCGTTGGGCCGATTTCGGGGCTCTGCATCGGAACGAACTGTCCGGCGCTCTGGGTGGTCTCACCCGGGTCCGCAGGTTCTGCCAGGACGACGCACACATCTTCTGCACTCCTGAACAGGTACACACACACACAAAGACAATTCCTGTCATTTTAACCTTTTTGGATATTTGTCTCACATTTTCCACCCCGGAAAGTCCTAGGACAGCAGACAGTGGGAGAAAGTGGGATTGTATCCCTGACTCCCCCAATGATCCCCCTTATCCCATTAAACCACATACACACACACACACTTGTGCTTATACACACACTGATTCACATGATATTGTGAGGTTTGTTTTCCACTCTGGCTAATCCAATCACTGGAACACTTCACTGGAACAGTCAATAAATCAACTGTTCCTCCTCACTCATCTCGGAGTTAACCCTTAACCCCTAAAGCCCTGGACTCATCTCTGAGTTAACCCTTAACCCCTGGACTCTCCAGTTTCACATCTGTCTATTTATAATGTATTTTACAATATTGTATTTACATTCTCTATTCTTCTGTCTCCACCACTCTGTTCTCCTTATCTGGCTGTACTCCTGCCCCCCAATCCCTTCCTCTGCCTCTCTTTCTCCCTACCCCCCACCCCCCCACTCTCTCTCTCTCTCTCTCTCTGTCAGTTGGAGGAGGAGATCGTAGCGTGTTTGGAGTTTGTGAGGAGTGTTTATCGAGTGTTTGGATTCTCCTTCCACTGTCTCCTCTCCACCCGACCTACACCCTGCCTGGGGGAGCCTGCACTGTGGGACCACGCTGAGCAGGTACACACAGACACCACACACACACCATACAGACAGATGTACACAGAGCCAGCTGTGTAAATGGGTGTTTACTGGCCCACAAGTGAGGTCTATAAATCACAGTACATAGCCTCCTCTACTGTAAGCATAATGACATCACGTAATGAGAGACACTTATCCAATCAGTGTTGATATATGGCCATGTGGATGTGACAGAAAGTCAAAGCCCTGTCTGTTCTGTGGCTGCTGTCTATGCTCCCTGCCTCTCCCTGTGTGGAGAAAAGCTCAGGAAATGAACAAAGAGAAGAGAAGCTCAATGAAGAAATAAGATCCTTTTTCTCTTTCCCACTTTCTTCCCCTCTTCCCTCTTTCACTCCCCACCCCTCCCTCTTGTCCCCCCGCTCTCCTCTCTCTACCTCTCTCTGTCTCTTTCTCTCTGAGCAGCAGTTGGAGAGGAGTCTGCAGCAGTTTGGAGAGCGCTGGCAGCTCAACCCAGGAGATGGAGCGTTCTACGGGCCAAAGGTCAGTTACACAAGACCCTTCTGTCTGAACGCTGCACCCCCCCTGAACAGAGCCCTGTTATTAACACTCACACACTCCCACATCTTCCTGTTGTCCTAGATTGACATCCAGATCAAGGACGCCATTGGTCGACAGCACCAGTGTGCCACCATCCAATTGGACTTCCAGCTGCCAATCAGATTTGACCTTCAGTATGTGGGGTGAGTCAGTCATCTGTGTCAGTTTAACCTGTGTGTTCTGGGATGTTCCCTGATGCAGCTTCTGCTCTTATCAAACTGATACATGTAATTGGATTGCATGTGGTTGGAAACATTGTTATTAGACTGAGGGGAATTTAAAGCTAGAATCCTTAGTTGCTACTTCAATTTTTGGACTAATTTGATTCTTGAAGAATATGTTATGCCTCATGTTCTTAGTTCAACTGTCGTACCCCATCAGAACCCCAAATAGAAGCTTGTTTTACGCCAATGTTTGTAAACAACATAAAAGTAAACACACTGTACAGCCACAACATGGTTAAAACAAATGTTTATATCATGGTCCTTGCATCCATAGCTCTGAATTTCAGAGTGGTTACATTTCTCCTGTTCCATCCCTTAGCTTTTGACCGAAACAGAGGCGGGGTGTCCACTTTGTTATTGTTTCAACTGCAGATTGTAGCTTTAAAAGATTGAAGTGAGCCTCATTATTAAGCACATGCTGCACCAGTTTATTTTCTTCATGCAAATCCCTCCTCTCCATCCCCTCTCTCTCTCTCTCTCTCTCTCTCTCTCTCTCTCTCTCTCTCTCTCTCTCTCTCTCTCTCTCTCTCTCTCTCTCTCTCTCTCTCTCTCTCTCTCTCTCTCTCTCTTCCCTCTCCCTCGCTCTCTTTCACCTTCTCTCGCTCTCTCTCTCAGGGGGGATGGAGAGACCCACAGACCAGTGATGGTCCACAGAGCTGTTCTGGGATCACTGGAACGCATGATCGCTATATTGGCCGAGAATTTTGGGGGGAAATGGTGAGAAGAGTGTCTGTCCATTTGTACATCTGTGATTTGATATGACCCATTCATCTAAAATGATACAGTTTCAATGTTTTGGTTACCCACATTTCTCTTCCTCTTACTCACTCAGTTTCTCTTTCCCTTCTGTCTCTCTCAGGCCTCTGTGGTTGTCTCCAGCGCAGGTCATGATTATTCCTGTAGGGGGAGGTAGTGAGTCGTATGCGCAACAGGTCAGTACTCATCATATCAGATCTGGGGCCGTATGTATCAAGCATCTCAGAGTAGGAGTGCTGATCTAGGGTCAGTTTTGCCTTTTGGATCTTAATACTTAAGATTACATGGACAGGAGGAACCTGGTCCTAGATCAGCACTCCTGCTCTCAGACACATGATACACATGGCCCCTGTACTGCAGGCTGAAATCAAACCCCCATACACGCGACCAAACACAACATCACTCAGCACACATCAAAAGCTGTACCCCTCAGTGACTCCAAAGATCAAAGGATAATCCAAACACTGTACCCACACACCATTCATCAAGACTCTGTGAAGGACTTGATTTGAGGGTAATTTTGTAACCAGGTTTTAGTTTATTTAACACATAGGAACCAACAATGAAACACAGCTAGGTACGTACATGCCACTACTCACATATCAATATTTTCTGCAAGTTACATCTGTCCCATGATTAATGAGCCAGCAGCAGCTAAGACCAGACCCAGCAGATGACATGTCATATAGACAAGGCCTCAGAGGCCTTTATCAGGACACGGATCCTGTTTCTCTCTAGACTTGTCTTGTAAATAGCCTGGCAGTCACAACATTGACAATACATCCTCCTGTATGTAATGTATATGTAGCCCCAGGGGAGGAGAGTCTATCAACACTGGTGATCTGGGGTTTGTCATGATGATACATAGACAGGTAATACAGCCACCAGAGTCTCGGCCCTCAGGGTGGAATTTAAAAGGTGCCGTCCTTACTGTAATTCTACCGTAGCCTGGTTCCTATCTACTCTACCACCACTGCGAGTGATGTGTGTTTTGCTCTTGTTAAGGTGGTCAGACAGTTCCGCGAGGCCGGCTTCATGGCTGACGTGGATGATGACCCAGGTGCCACCTTAAATAAGAAGATCCGCTCTGCACAGCTGGCCCAATACAACTACATATTTGGTAAGAGTGCGTGGGTGATCACGGATGAGATTACTGTAGATTCTAAATTAACTCACACAGCTTGTAAACATGTTAATTCAAGAATTGTTTATTTCTCTCTTTCTGTGTGTGTTCTGTGTGTGTGTCCAGTGGTAGGAGAGAAGGAGTGTGTGAGTGGGACAGTAAGTGTGAGGACCAGAGGGGGGAAGCAGCTAGGGAGGAGACCGACAGAAGAGGTCCTGGCATCACTCACACACCTACGAGACACACGGAGCAACCTGTATGACTTCTAACACACACACACACACCTGTTGTGGATGAAGAATTGCTCACTGTACTTTTGTAATAAAATATAATATCTTAATTTATAAAACTCTTCTGGATGTCTTTTGAACACACTCTTTCTCTGTGCTTGCATGCGTGTGTGTGTAACTATCATTATGGACATGGTCATATTAATGGGGCTGTTGTGTATGTAAGTGTTTCATTGTGTAGCACTGGTTGGAGAGACATCCATTTTAGGAGTCTTATCAGGGTTTTCAGGCAACAGTTGTGATTGGTTGTTAATACTCCTTAAATCAACGCACCCCTGTTATGTAAGACTGTGTTATCACTATCAGAATAGAAACCCCTCCATACCTTTAAAAGACTGGAAGAAGACAGGCAGGATACGCAGGGAGCGTGGGGGGATTTGACTAAAATAGGAGAGGGAGCTGTGTGTGTTTAGTGGAAACAGGAAAGGCAGAACGAAGGTCGGAAGGTTTGAAGTTTTCCCTCTTTTTTAATTGAGAGGGGGAGCGACGGAACGGAAAGGACATGAGTCACAACAGTGACAGAACAGCTAGGGGAGACGGGGAGGAGGGGGGTCATTATAACCCGGAGAGTGAGTGGGTGGGGGGGGGGTCACAGATCAAACACGGACTAGACTGGACAAAGAACCTCTTCAACAAAACGGCTATTGGCCAAAGGCGGCGGTTTTGTGTGCTTAGTTCTACGCGAGCACTTCACTGCCGAGACAGAAAGAGAGGGAGGCCGAGAGGAGGTGAATTGGGTTCAGGCCAGGGGGCTTTTGGTGTGTATCGGTCCCCAGAGCCAGACACTGTAAGTGGGTGACCAGACCGTGAGCATTCCCAGAGGAAGAGAGGCTGGACTTGGCCCCACGTTCCAATCACACAGATTACCGGTCACTCGATTAAAATAGACCAAAGAATGAAGCTTATTTCCAGTACGCAGGATAAACGCCTCAAATTCCTTGTACCCACTCTCTTGATTGACTTTCTTTCTCTGAAATGTTTAAAGTTGGGGAGTTGTTTGGTGCGATAAGTGTTCCACAGTGGTGACATAGACCATTAGTATCAGTGAACACTCCCAAAACCATTAGTTACTGATAACTACAAGCCTAACAGTCAGTCACACTCCTCTCCTTACAGCGTTCCTTCCCCCTCTCTCTCTCGCTCTACTCTCTCTTTCTCCCTCTCTTCTCCCTACTCTCTCGCATCCTCCCTACTCTCTCGCATCCTCCCTACTCTCTCTATCTCACTGTACTCTCTCTAGTTGCTTTCTCTGAACACACAAAGCAATCCTTCATTTTACAGTTCGAGTCGCACTGAGTTCATTCTGAAATTATTTTTAGCCAGGGGGTTGAGAGAGAGGTGGGTGGGTGACGTTAAAGAAAGACCATAACAAAGGGACCCGCTGAGGGAGGTAAAGATCACTGTCTCCAGTCAAAGGACCGCCTATAGGCTATAATGTAAAATGTCAATAGGGCTATAGGAGGATGAAATGAAATATGAATTTGCTTAGGGGGTTGTTTATAAATATAGTTGGTAGCCTACAAGTCGTGGAGGTACATAAATGACATGCGTCCCAAATGGCACCATATTCCCTATGTAGTTCACTACTTTTGACCAGAGCCCTATGAGTTCTGGTCAAAAGTAGTACACTATAAAGGGAATAGGGTCCCATTTGGGACACAATCCAGTTTCAGGTCATTCATATCATTTCTGTGGGAGGCAGGCAGGGTGGCAGGGTGACCGTGACCAGAGGAAGATAAAAACAGAATGGTGGTGTGACGTCCTCTTGTTCTCTTCTGCTGGTATCACTGAGAACCTGTCAGACAATGATTGGTGGGACGCTGACCTTCTGAAATAGACCCCTGTGCTTGGACTCCCTTTCCCGTCCACCTCTGTAAAAATAACCTCCCTGTGTGTGTGTGTGTGTGTGTGTGTTTGTTTAACTATCTTTGTGAGCACCAGAAGTCCTCACAACGATAGTAAAACAAGGAACATTCGGTGGGGACAATTTGCCGGTCCCCATTTTGCTGGTCCCCACAAGGACAAATACTATTTTAGGCTTAGGGGTTAGGTTTAGGGATACAATTAGGGTTAGAATTAAGGTTTGGGTTAGATTTAAGGTTAAGAATTAGGGAAAATAGGAACTTGGATGGGAATCAATACTTTGGTCCCCACAAGGATAGCAATACAAAAGTGTGTGTGTGTGAGAGAGAGCGGGAGAGAGAGGGTTTGCTGCCAAGTGGCCTGAAAACAACAACAGGAGGTCTGTTGGCCTCTGCAGCAAACAGTGACAATGACCTAGCAGTCAAGAGACCTCTCTCTCTCGCTCTCTTCTCTCTCTCGTGTGGGTGGGCATGTAGGTTTGCTGGGAATGTTTGGATAGGGGCAAGCCAATTAGTGAAGGGAATGTTATTATTATTTCTGATGGGTGTGTGTGGTGTAGGGAAGACACACACACACACACACACACACACACACACACACACACACACACACACACACACACACACACACACACACACACACTTAGTTGGAGAGGTATAGCTCACTGTTACACGCTCCAGTTGCCCATCTTCAGTCCCATGAAATGAATTCCTTATTGAGAAACAGACTGGGGGAATAAATCAGCTGTAAGGATTCTACTGGAGACATGCCAAACCATGGGCCCCCACACACACACATCCACACACACACATACATAGAAGCCCACTCCCCTCCACACACACCTCTCGCTCTCTCTCTCTCTCAATTCAATTCAAGGGGCTTTATTGGCATGGGAAACATATGTTTACATTGCCAAAGCAAGTGAAATGGATGAACTGTAAATATTACATTCAGTTCCAAAAGTTATCTTTCTCTCTCTTTCTCCAACTCCAATAAATATTTCCCAACTTCTGTCCTGATCTAGTTGCCGAGGAGGTTTTCTCTAAAGTCTTTATTTGATCTGTCCTTCTCTCCCAGTCAGCCGGTCGGGCCTCTAATCCTCCAGTGTGTACTAAACACCTTTCCCTGGAGCTGTTTGCTTTACATCTGGCCCTGCATATAGCCAGTAATGGATGCACCCTCACACACTCTCACTCTCACTCTCACACACAAACACACACACACACATGGCCTGTGAAGGTTTCATACCCGTGGAAGCATACACATACACAGACACACACACACACACATGCATACACACACACACATATTTACACTTGCACACACACTCACCCAATGAAAGTGCCAGGTCTGGAGAGGCAAAACACACACACACCTCGGTACAGTGAGGTACAGTTCTAGCTCTGGCTTCACTTTGCTCTCAAATATGTCTGCTATGTTCAACAACACACAGCTGACCTGATTTCATATCCTCTTCTCAGCAGAGAGAGAGAGATGGAAAGAAATAGTGATTTGACAGGAGCAAGGATCGAAGTCATAAAGAGAGAGTGTGTGCGTGCGTGTGTGTCCGTCAGCCCGTCTGACTCTTCTTTCTAACCACCCTGTGAGAGAGGCATTTGGTTTATTTTCTCTCCCCAGCGTGGTGAGATGATGCCAGGAGGGAGAGCGAGTTCTCTTCTCAGTTCACAGGGAGGTGAGGAGGCGAGGAGGCTTGGACTAGGTTAGGAGACATGGAGAATAAACCTGCTTTCTGCCTCTTTATAAATATTTACTGTATGACTCCTCTCCCAGCAACTAGCTGGAGATCAATTTCAGCTTAATGAAAGAGACAGAAAGATGGAAGTGGAGGGTTATAGAGCGAGAGAATGAGAGATGGAGAGTGGAGAATGAGAGAAAAGAGAGACCATCGGTTTTGAATTTGGCTGTGTGAGCTGGTGCCAACCTGTGTGGAAAGCCCTCGTGTTCTGACATCCGATATTTCTCATGTCGCTATCCAAATCACACTCATGAATGGAGACACTGGAGATTTATGTGGCGATTAGAGGGACAGAATATTGAGAGAAGACAAAATAACACAGACCTGCACAAATCACACACCTGCACACACTTGCACCTGCATATTTAACCTTTGACATGACATAACTACTTTTTTTTTTCAAAACAGGAGAAAGTGATCAGTGTGTGTGCAAACGCTTGTATGAATGCTACAGAAAATATTAGATGGAAATGTGTGACATCGACCAAAAGGGGGACATTTTTGAGAAGGGGCGGGAGGGAGGGTGACAGAGCAGAGAAAGAGAGAAAGTGGGAAACAGTTTTGGAGACTGTTCTGACTAGTGGTCTGTCAAAGCTTCCCAGTGAACTTCCCACTATGTCCTTCTAGCCAACCAAACCACAACAGAATGTCCTAGCCCAACCAAACCACAACAGAATGTCCTTCTATGCTTCGTATGCTATTGTATGACTGGTTAAAACGTATGATACTATATGTCCTCAAAATGTTATGATAATGAACAACCGCAATTCCATTCATAATGTAACCTAACATAATGTAACATATCATACTAAATTAAGTGTCACAGGCTTACATACAGAACAATATGAATTGTTTGAGACCACATTGCATTTTCACAAACTGTACTGAAAAGCTTTATTGTTGAGGTTGGGATGACTCGGTACAGTAAAGTGTCAAAGAAAGTGTTGGTGCATCATGTTTATCACTTGACCATTAGGCCAAGATGATACAGCAATATGAGTTTAATTTGATCACTCTTTTGTTGCTGAGAATTTTCCTGCACCGCAGTAAAATGCAGATGAGCTTTGTGATTTACATAAATTCACTGAAAACCCACACTAACACACGGTTATTTATCAGTATTGCACTTTTCATGTAGTCAACTTTTGGCCAGCTAATAGCCTAACCACCGATCAAGCAACATTATGCACTAAACATTCAAATCCTGTTGCTGCAGGATTATTTTGCTGTGACAATATAGGTCAAATTAAGATCCTACACCTGTAGCTGTGTTCTGAGTCTTCCCATGAAACTCAACTTGGTGTGTGTGAGAGTTAATGTGGAGCAGACA
>NC_059211.1:62492141-62507141 GCF_020615455.1 Coregonus clupeaformis | reverse complement strand
GGCAAACGCAGCCGGAGGCAGTGACTATTCACTCAGGTCAGTCTTATGGGTGTTTGCAGACAACAAATAATGTCACTAAACTTACTGCCGCGCCAGTTCCAGTTCTGCTTTTGAGGCGAAAATCATTGCCGAATCACTGCTCCTCCACCGCTCCTCCGCCACTCTCTCTGATGTGGTACCGAGCGCGCTACGCTTTGGGTCCACTTTTATTATCGCCCCTCCAGATTTGGAACGCACCGCGGTCAATGGCTTCCCTCGGGAACGCGCGCCAGCTGTACCATGTCGCTTCTATTCCTGATTAAACTGGTTATAAAAGCAGTTTGGGACCGATGCATTCCAATAACAAACACATCAGAACTAAAACATCCAATAAGACGGACATTTCAGAAGTTAATAACAATAAACTATGTGGGTGTGTCTGTTTGGTCTGTCGATTATTCTCATAAGTGATTTGCATGGTTGATTCAGTTCTGTGTAATGATTCAGTTCCCCTAGTTCCAATAGACCTACGTTTCATTTTCGATGTTGTAAAACAATAGTCTTGTAATTGTTTTTATTTCATTTATTGGTTGTAAAACAATAAGGATTCTTATTAGGGGGTTGCGTGCGCGCCACGGGGTGCTCCTGTCAGCGCTGCCAACTCCGAGCTCCATGAACAGTTGTCAACAATGAGCTGATGATTATTAGTGATCAGAACAAGTCTGTACAATAGTGCATTCTTATAGAGGGTTGTTGTGCAACTCAGAAAGCGGCTCTCAGTTACTCAATTATAGATTAGTCAGAGTGGTGCTCGCCGTTTGGTGTGTGTGTGATATGGGAGGGAGAGAGAGAGAGAGAGAGGGAAATGTATGACCATATTAGAGACACATATTTCCCTCAGATTACAGCGATCCACAAAGAATTCGAAAACAAACCCAATTTTGATAAACTCCCTTGTCTACTGCGTGAAAAACCACAGTGTGCCATCACAGCTGCACGATTTGTGACCTGTTGCTACAAGAAAAGGGCAACCAGTGAAGAACAAACACCATTGTAAATACAACCCATATTTATGTTTATTTATTTTCCCATTTGTGCTTTAACTATTTGCACATTGTTACAACACTGTATATATACATACTATGACATTTGAAATGTCTTTATTCTTTTGAAACTTCTGAGTGTAATGTTTACTGTTAATATTTATTGTTTATTTCACTTTTGTTTACTATCTACTTCACTTACTTTGGCAATGTTAACATACGTTTCCCATGCCAATAAAGCCCTTAAATTGAGAGAGAGAGAGAGAGAGAGAGAGAGAGAGAGAGAGAGAGAGAGAGAGAGAGAGAGAGAGAGAGAAAGAGAGAGAGAACGATAATAGAGAGAGACAGCGAGAGAGAGAGTTGTGTAATCTGTCAATTCTGTATCGCTCTCTTTCTCCCCTTTAGGCCCCCCGGCTGCCAGACGTCACACCAGTTTAAAACAAGGACAAAAAAAAGTTGTCGGGTGAACGAGAGAAAAAAACTCTGAAACCCTTCCCGAATCCAAATTCATGGGGGGAGTGAGTCAGTGTGACAGAACGAGGGGGACCGAGAGAGAGAGCGAGAGAGCACGCAAAGGAACCTTCTCTCACAGGCACACAGAAGACACAGCGGTTGTTCTGACTATTACCGAAAGGAACGGATAATAACTCACCCCGGGAAGCAGCAAAAAACACCTATACGGTGGTCAGAAAGTCGTTACCGGAGGGAAAATACTTCAGGGCGAGGCCACCGAGAGAATGCGTCTCAGGTTTCTGTGCAGGTAAATTGGGGGTACTCTATTGACCGAAAACCTGCTCCACGCCTTCATGTGTGCGAAAGGTTTCAAACAAAATTTATTTTCAGTGGCGATGTAGCCAACAGTAAGTGTAATAGGGCTATATGTTATCTCGACGTATTTAAAACTATTGAAAAGTCAAGTGTTGTGAATAAAGATCTTGCGTTTGTGCTATAGCATATAGGTGAAGCCTACCCGCGCATGTGTTGCATGCCGCTATGTAGAAGATTCTCCCCTGTAACCACCTCTCTGGGCAGATTTTGTAACAGTTCCCATCCCCCACCCTCTCTCTCGCTCTCTCTCAATTAAATTCAATTTAATTCAATTTCAATTTCTCTCTCTCTCTCTGTCTCTCTTTATTCTACAATGTGCCACTGTAGAGAGAAACGTGGACGCGGGTAGGGGGTCGTTAGTTCAGGCTGAGCTGGTCTGTTGTGTCAGGCTGTGCGGGACCTTTGTCTGTGGTTTTGGGATAATTGTTTAGTCTAGTGTGGGCCTGGGGACTGTGGGGAGGGTTTCAGTAGGAGGGGAGCCCGCGGCGGTGCACACACTGGCGAAACTGCACCAGTCACAGCGGTCACATGTGGCCTGCGGATTTGTGATTGCGGTGATGTTATGGGATTGTGGTGTGGCTTCACAGTTCACACAATAATTGTGGTGGTGCATCTAAAATGATATACTCTAGCCCAGTGCACATGCATCAGCGTCCTGAGTTTGTAGCTATATAAAAGCCATTTACAGGAACCTATAATCATGTGGCCAACATAAACCAAACCCAAAGCCTGAGGCCCCTCTCTCCAAGTCTCAAACTATTAAAACAAATGTACATGATGATTTGGGATCGCGAGTGTATGCGTTTGGAAGTGGGCTTGTGTGTTTAAAAGCCACAGGGTCTGGACAGTTGGGAGGAAAAACACGGCTGATGTTTGGACCCATTAGTTTGGTTGCACCTTCTCGGCGCGGTCAGATTGACTGAGATGCGGCTGAACCGCTGCTGAACCGCCCGGTCAAAGAAAGTTCTTGATCTCACACGCAGCGCTGGGAAAAAACGAAGCATGGTGTGCTCCTCTAACATAGTAACGTATCTGGAACATTCGAAATAATTTTAACTGAACTGCTGGGAGTTCGTTTTACAGTATGTCCTATAATTAAAGAAAACACATTATGCACGGTGCTTTTACGCATGCTAGACTGTTTATTAAACAACTACTAGACAGGCTCTGGACTATTAGGGAAAGAGAAGTATGTGAACCCCCCCATAGTGTTGACTATTAAATTATATAATTTATGAAGCTACTGAGGCATTTTGATAGCCTTAGGATATGAGAATATACATTGCATCCTGGTAGTACATCCTCTGTAAGTAAAGATATGTAAGCACCAGGATTAATTCCATTGGAACTCATAATATTTGGTTCTGTTTACTCAACCACTCTCCACTCTTCCTCTCTCTATCCCCCATATCTTTTTATCTCCTCTTCTCTCTCTTCACTCCTCCTCTCTCAGGCTTTATGTGCTGTGGGGTTTTGTGGCAGTCACATCCTCTCTGACCAAGGCTGAGAAGAAAAAGGTGAGTAATGGTTTTACCATAGTGATGGTGGTGATTAGAGGCGATTAGTGTCTGTAATCGTAGTTTAGGGTCCTGGTGGATTTAGCCCATGAAAGCCCGTAGTGAGTGGTTCACCATCTCACTGTGTGTGCACTAGTGGTCAGTTCTGGTGCCGGGTCAGTGGTTGTGAGTCAGTGATGGTCTCGGCTCTGTGGCAGCTGTGTTTTTGTGATGTCACTCATTACCCATGTCCCCTGGCGGTGGAGTGGTCCCCTGACACAGAGACAGAGACATGTGTGGCCGTTATTTGACCTAATGGATCCCTGGACACGCTCAGAAACACATACAGACACACACAGAGGGACAGGCATCTACACTCTTTCTCTCAGAGTGGTGGAGTGCAGCCTCATGTTTTGGTTATTGCTGAATGGAAACTTTTGTTCAGGTCTTTCTCTAGCTGTTCTGCCAACCAGGCCAATGGTCCACTGGCACACACACACACACACACACACACACACACACACACACACACACACACACACACACACACATACACATACACATACACATACACATACACATACACACACAGCTCTGAGTTATGAAATGAGAAACATTTAGACAGAGCCACAGAGGAACACATCAAAGCCTGGCCTGTTACACATGCGCACAGACCACACTGTGTTCAGCATACCAGGCCAGAGCTGGCCGTGCCACAGCCCTTCCACAAGGCCATCAATCCATATTCCAAACAGTTGATGATTTTGTTCCTCAGTTCATAAAACTGCTTTAATGCTACTGCCAGCATAAGTGAACTTAGCCTAGACGTCTTCCCTTTCCTAGCCCCCTGAACAACATCCAGGGATTCTGCCACTGAAACTTTGACACCAATTGAAGGCAGATTTGCAACATAACTACAGAGGCCTGTCTAGGAAATACTTGAATATGTTTGTTACATGTTTACTACTACATGTTTATCCAACTAGCTCTCACAGTCTCATGTCAGAATTAGACGTTCATCCATGTTTCTCAAACGTCAAATTTCAAAGTTGTTATAAACGTCAAATTTCAAAGTGTTTAAGGTTAAGTTTAGGCATTAACTCAGAAATCTTAAGGTTAGGCATTAACTCCGAATGGTAAAGGTAAGTGTTAAGGTTTGGGATAGGCTTAAAACAAAAATCTCAAAAACAACTTTCTATCGCTGGATTTGATTTGAACATGCAACCTTTTGCACCAGAGGCAGACGCCCCGACGTCCTCAGACATGGATGGACGTCTAATACTGACTTGTATCACGGGTGACCTGGCTGGTTTATCATATGTCTGATGTGTGCTTGTGTGTGTGTGTTCGTGTTCCAGGCGACGGGTAGAAGATCTCGGCAGGTGGACGAAAGTCCGGAGGGAGTGTGGTCTGCCTGGGGGGAGTGGTCAGGATGTTCTCAGCGCTGCGGAGTGGGCGTGTCACAGAGAACCAGGAAGTGTGAAGCCCCTCCCCGTCCCCAAACTCCTCCCCTCTCCCACTCTCCTCCAAACTGGGGGGGTTCATCGTTCCTCCCAGGGGGGGCCGGGGGTCCCAACCATGGCTCTGTCATCTCCGCCATCCGCCCCTTCTACCCCCCTCATTATTCTAGCAACCAGCCATCCCAGTATGGGGGAGGAGGAGGGGGAGGGGGAGGGACAGAGAGACAGCCAGCCCCCTTCTATCCCCCCTCACTCCCATCATCCAATCAGAACCCAGGACTGTCTCTCTATCGGGACACTCCTATAGGAGGAGGGGCAGGAGCTGTGCCAGCGCAGTCCTCCAATCCCACGTCTCCCCTCTATCGCACGGAATTCTCATCACCTAATCAGGAGCCAGATTCTGTTTACCGTTCCCCCTCATTTCCTGCCCCCCCATCCAGCTACAGCCAACCAGCAAGGGCCGCCCGCCGGCCAGCCAATCCTGGAACAGGGAGGGCGGGAGGAAGTGGGAGCAGAAGGTCAGTGTTGCCCAATAGGGGGGCTCTGCCTGCTAGTAGGTGAGTATGATTGGATGATCTTGTTGGCAAGGAAACTTTTTACTGTAGATGTTGTGTAAATGTTGTTTTAGACGTTATGTAAATGTTAAGTAAGACGTTGTTGTTAAGGCGTTGGTAGTGTGAGTTGAGTCATTCTGTTGATGTGAGTCATGGGAGTGTGAGTTTGACTTTTATTCCCATCTCTCATGCTATGCAATTAGATCACTAGTTCTGCTCAATATCATGACCTCTATACAGATAGACTCAAGGCTCTCACCCTCACACGCTCTGCTTCTAACTCTCACTGTAGGCTGTAAGCTGTTGGCTCCACTTGTGGAGAATGTCAATCATTTTAAGAGCAGATAAGAGTTCTGTCATTATGAGTAATATTTCCCTGTCTAACCCCTCCATTCCTTTCTTTCTTTCTTTCTTTCTTTCTTTCTTTCTTTCTTTCTTTCTTTCTTTCTTTCTTTCTTTCTTTCTTTCTTTCTTTCTTTCTTTCTTTCTTTCTTTCTTTCTTTCTTTCTTTCTTTCTTTCTTTCTTTCTTTCTTTCTCTCTCTCTCTCTCTCTCTCTCTCTCTCTCTCTCTCTCTCTCTCTCTCTCTCTCTCTCTCTCTCTCTCTCTCTCTCTCAGGTCCTCTTCTATCCGTCCGGGTCAGTTTGGTTATGGCAGGGTTCCTTTCTCTCTGCCATTACACCGGCAGAACCGGCAGGCCCGCCACACCGAGCACGGCAATGCTACCATAGCAACCCTGGTACTAGAGACTGAGGGGCAGGAGGGAGCTGTTGTTAACATTGACCAAATGGACAGACCCAAAGAAGGAGAGGAGAAGAGGAGGGGAGAGAAGGAGAGGGAGGGAGGCAAAAACCACAAAGGGAACAGGGGAGAGAGGGAGCATGAGAGGAGAGAGGAGGAGAGGAAAACAGAGGAAGAAAGGAAGACAGAGGAGGAGAGTACGGAGTCACCTATCGCTAAGGTATTGCTAACAACAACCACAGCTAAACCAGAAAGGAATGGACAGAGGGACACGGACAGTCACAGACAGACGGACAGACAGAGACAAGCTGCCGCGGAGCGAGGGAGGGAGAGAGGGAGAGAAAGAGAGAGAGTGCCCTCGACCGTTCCTCACTCACACAGGCCCTCTCCCTCCCAGCCCAACCACGACAGACTCATCAATAGACGCGCCCCTCCTCCCCTCCCCTCTCTGCCTCACCCCTACTCCCCCTCTCTCTCTCACCCCTATTCCCCCCCTCTTCACCGCTCCTCCCCGCAGCACAGAGAGAGAGAGTCCCCCTATGGCTTCAACCCTCAACCCCAACCCCCTCACCAAGGACCCCCCCAACCCAACATCTACCCCCTGCAACATCAGCAGCACCCCCACCCCCTGGCCGAGGGGGACACAGGGGGACAGAGATTACCCCCCCAGAACTACAGGTGCTCGGGAGCAGAGAACGAGTATCGTCGGTGCTTCTCACAGGTAAGAGCCAATTCCTTGGTCTTGAAATGCCTCAGTGGTTGGAGTATAGAGTTAGTAACACCAGTAGTTAACTGGGAGGTGATTCCTGTATGAGTATAGAGTTAGTAACACCAGTAGTTAACTGGGAGGTGATTCCTGTATGAGTATAGAGTTAGTAACACCAGTAGTTAACTGGGAGGGGATTCCTGTATGAGTATAGAGTTAGTAACACCAGTAGTTAACTGGGAGGTGATTTCTGTATGAGTATAGAGTTAGTAACACCAGTAGTTAACTGGGAGGTGATTTCTGTATGAGTATAGAGTTAGTAACACCAGTAGTTAACTGGGAGGGGATTCCTGTATGAGTATAGAGTTAGTAACACCAGTAGTTAACTGGGAGGTGATTCCTGTATGAGTATAGAGTTAGTAACACCAGTAGTTAACTGGGAGGTGATTTCTGTATGAGTATAGAGTTAGTAACACCAGTAGTTAACTGGGAGGTGATTTCTGTTTGAGTATAGAGTTAGTAACACCAGTAGTTAACTGGGAGGTGATTTCTGTATGAGTATAGAGTTAGTAACACCTGTAGTTAACTGGGAGTTGATTTCTGTATGAGTATAGAGTTAGTAACACCAGTAGTTAACTGGGAGGTGATTTCTGTATGAGTATAGAGTTAGTAACACCAGTAGTTAACTGGGAGGTAATTCCTGTATGGCCATATAGTGATACAGTACGTGTGGTAGGGAAAGGAAGGCTGGCTGTACAGTAGTCAGTTGTGTATGGGCAGTCATATGGAAACTGTCTGGCTGCTTGTACTGCTCTGGGCATTTACTGTTATGATCGGAATATCCTTCACGCTTACACAAGCAAAGCGGTGTGTGTGTGTGGTGTGTGTGTGTGTGTGTATGTAACACCAGATCTGGCCTTGAGGCTTGCAGGTCTTGTGAGTGTAGTGTTATCGACTGTATTACTCTCTATATAGTAGCTGCAGTGTGTGTGTGTGTGTGTGTATGGGGTGGGTGATATGGCTGTGACCTGTAGCTGTAGTGTGTGGTACAGTCCCATAGTACCAGATGGGTTAACAATCTTTGGCTGGGATTTGACCCTAGAATGTCATAAAAGAGACCAGGAAGTGTTCCCTGGAGCCAACCGTTCATGTTGTTTCACTCAGTCCCAGTCAAATCCATGGAGTTCTATTCACTGGGAGGAGGTCCATCTGGCTCCTAGTGTGGACATACTTCCTGAAGAACCTTGGAATGTATGACATCACTGTCTGATCTCATTCTACAGTCAATATGACATAATCATGATGGATTGTCCTGTGTGATTTTAACGATCAGAGAGGAGCTGTGTGTGTGTATCTTGTGTGTGTCTGTGTCTGTGTGTGTGTTTCTCTGTGTATTGTGTGAGTGTCTGTGTGTATTGTATTATGAGGGGGAACCCCTGGTTAGTGTTTGGTTGGCCAGGCAGTCTCTCTGAGGCTCATTGAGTGACAGAGCTATACATAGCAGACTGTATGCCCCATAGAGGAGCTTTATCTGAGGTAGAGAGATATGATAATACTGATCTGGTCTGGATCTCACACACACGCACACGCACACACACACGCGCACACACACACACACACACACACACACACACACACACACACACACACACACACACACACACACACACACACACACACACACACACACACACACACACACACACACACACACACACACACACACACACACACACACACACACACACACACACACACACAGTTATACTCCCAGTGTTAAACACATTTAGCTGTTGGCAGCCGACGGTAGTGTCCATGTGTACCAGTGGCATTAATAACAGTCCTGTGATGGTTCACTCACTAGGCTACATATTCGTGAGTGTGTGTACTATGTGAATGTGTGTCACAACATTCTATGTTTAAGCCTGATCACGTGTGTGTACATGTGTTTACTCTGTTGCATAGAAGCAATGGGGGAACTGAGAGAGGGATAGAGGAAGGAGGGAGAGGAGAAAAGTAGAGGAGTGGGAGGGGAAGTGACTCAGTTAAGTAGTAGTGAAAGAAGGCACTGTGTATAGAAATCTGCACGCAGGGGGAATGGTGGGGGGAGAGGGGGAGAGCAGGACATAGCAAACACAGGGAGAGGGAGACAGACCTGAGAGAGAGGTCACAGAGAGGTAGAGATAGAGATAGAGAGGTAGAGAGAGGTAGAGAGAGAGAGATAGATAGAGAGGTCACGGAGAGGTAGAGGGAGAGATAGATTGAGAGAGTGATCACAGAGGTAGAGAGATAGAGATAGAGAGGTAGAAATAGAGGTTCTGAAAGAGAGAGAGTGGAGAGAGATGGGTATACACTGTATATAGACATAATATGACATTTTACATTTGAAATGTCTTTATTCTTTTGGAACTTTTGTGAGTGTAATGTTCACTTTTGTTTATTATCTATTTCACTTGCTTTGGCAATGTAAACATGTTTCCCATGCCAATAAAGCCCCTTGAATTGAATTGAGTGAGAGAGGGAGAGAGAGAGAGAGAGAGAGAGAGAGAGAGAGAGATAGTTAGAGAGATTGAAAGAGAGAGAGAGTGAGAGAGAGAGAGAGAGAGAGAGTGAGAGAGAGAGTTAGAAGGGATTTTGATAAACTCCCATATCTATTGGGTGAAATACCACAGTGTACAATCACAGCAGCAAGAATTGTGACCTGTTGCCACAAGAAAAGGGCAACCAGTGAAGAACAAACACCATTGTAAATACAACCTATATTTATGTTTATTTATTTTTACTTTTTTACTTTAACTATTTGCACATCGTTACAACACTGTATATATATATAATATGACATTTGAAATGTCTTTATTCTTTTGGAACGTGTGAGTGTAATATTTACTGTTACACTTTTGATTGTTTATTTCACTTGCTTTGGCAATGTAAACATATGTTTCCCATGCCAATAAAGCCCCTTGAATTGAATTGAGAGAAAGAGAAAGAGAGAGAGAGAGAGAGAGAGAGAGAGAGAGATAGAGAGAGAGAGATAGTAAGAGTGAGAGAGAGATAGTAAGAGTGAGAGAGAGAGAGAGAGAGAGAGAGAGAGAGAGAGTGAGAGAGTGAGAGAGTGAGAGTGTGAGAGAGTGAGATAATGAGAGAATGAGAGAAAGAGAGAGGGAGAGAGAGTCAGCAGGAAGAGAAAGGGAAAGGGAAGTATGTGATAGAGGAAGAGAGGGATTCATGGAAAAGTACACAAGCAGAAAGAGAGAGAGAGTGTGTGCATGTGTGTGCGTGTGTAAGAAGAGGAGAGCTTGTAGGAAAAGAGAGAAAGGAGAGGAAAGTGTGGAATGTGGAGAGAAACAGACTGAAGGAGAAAAAAGCAAGAGGAGTACACTTTGAACAGACTTCTGAGTGAAAGGAGCTATTAAGAAAGACTACACCTCTTCCTTTCTCTCTCTCACTCTCCCTCTCTCTTTCTCTCTCTTTCATTCTTCCCTTGCTCTCTTTCCCACATCTACTCTGGAGTCAATATTTACTCAGTGTCGAGGGAGCATGCCTCCACACAACAAGCACCAAGGCCTTATCTATCTAATATACACTATATATACAAAAGTATGTGGACACCCCTTCAAATTAGTGGATTCGGCTATTTCAGCCATACCCATTGCTGACAGATGTATAAAATCGAGCACACAGCCATGCAATCTCCATAGACAAACATTGGCAGTAGAATGGCCTTACTGAAGAGCTCAGTGACTTTCAACGTGGCACCGTCATAGGATGACACTTTTCCAACAAGTCAATTCGTCAAATGTCTGCCCTGGTAGAGCTGCCCCGGTCAACTGTAAGCGCTGTTATTGTGAAGTGGAAACGTCTAGGAGCAACAACGGCTCAGTCGCGAAGTGGTAGGCC
The DNA here is from genome assembly GCF_020615455.1 of Coregonus clupeaformis. Classification (NCBI taxonomy): domain Eukaryota; kingdom Metazoa; phylum Chordata; class Actinopteri; order Salmoniformes; family Salmonidae; genus Coregonus; species Coregonus clupeaformis. The sequence goes on along the minus strand of NC_059211.1, from coordinate 62,496,439 downwards.
ACACAAGCTCACAGAACGGGACCGCCGAGTGCTGAAGCGCGTAATGCGTAAAAATCGTCTGTCCTCGGTTACAACACTCACTACCGAGTTCCAAACTGCCTCTGGAAACAACGTCAGCACAATAACTGTTCGTCTAGAGCTTCATGAAATGGGTTTCCATGTCCTAGCAGCTACACACAAGCCTAAGATCACCATGCGCAATGCCAAGCTTCCGTTGGAGTGGTGTAAAGCTCGCCGCCATTGGACTCTGGAGCAGTGGAAACGCGTTCTCTGGAGTGATGACTCACACTTCACCATCTGGCAGTCCGACAGACGAATCTGGGTTTGGCGGATGCCAGGAGAACGCTACCTGCCGAATGCATAGTGCCAACTGTAAAGTTTGGTGGAGGAGGAATAATGGTCTGTGGCTGTTTTTCATGGTTCAGGCCCCTTAGTTCCAGTGAAGGGAAATATTTAACGCTACAGCATACAACGACATTCTAGATGATTCTGTGGCAACAGTTTGGGAAAGTTCCTTCCTTGTTTTAGCATGACAATGCCTCTGTGCACAAAGCGAGGTCCATACAGAAATGGTTTGTCGAGTTCGGTGTAGAAGAACTTGACTGGCCTGCACAGAGGCTTGACCTCAACCCCATCTAACACCTTTGGGATGAATTGGAACCAGGCCTAATCGCCCAACATCAGTGCCCGACCTCACTAATACTCTTGTGGCTGAATGGAAGCAAGTCCCTGCAGCAATGTTCCAACATCTAGTGGAAAGCCTTCCCAGAAGAGTGGCAGCTGTTATAGCAGCGAAGGGGGACCAACTCCATTTGAATGCCCATGATTTTGGAATGAGATGTTTGATGAGCAGGTGCCCACATACTTTTGGTGATGTATGTACTATACTATACTGTATGACTGCATCTATAACAGTCAGCTTAGTCCACAGAGAGTGCTATAATGAGAGATATATGACAGCTTTATCACAGGATCTATAATAAAACCAGTTAAATTTACTGTATGGTCTAAGATAAGTACCGCTTGATTTACACTGCTGGCAGAAGTTGCCGCTAGGCACAGATCTGGGATCAGCTTACCCTCGCTAAACCACTGACCTTAGGTCAGCTTCTGCAGGCAACTTCATTCACCCTGATTTACAGCATGATCCAAGAACTGTCAAATGTATAATATGATGTAGTTGAAGCAACAATTACTCTACAAAACTGTTATGTACTATCTGAATAGCCAGAGCTTAGTATTATCATGGTAATGGACTGACACACACAGAGATGGATGTTGAGAGAGACGTATCATGCCCAGAGTGTCTTGGCTGAGATAATGGCAGTATTGTTCTCTGAAAAGGCCAGTGATGACAAACGTATTATTGTTTATATTAGTTGTGAAGTCCTGAACAGACCCAGATGTGCTGGGTAGGACACACACACACACACACACACACACACACACACACACACACACACACACACACACACACACACACACACACACACACATACACACACACACACACACACACACACACACATACACACACACACATACACACACACACGCATACACACACACTTTGCTGAGATTGGTTTGTGCTGTGTTGAAACACAGCTGTGTGTGTGTAATTATAATCAGCCTTGCTATCTATACTGACTAAGTTAGTCTTCTTCTGGGTCCCTTCAAAATAGCTCCAGGGGCAGCGGTGTCCTTGTGACCCTGTGCTGCATCCAAACTCCTGTGTGTGCGTATGTGTGTTTATGAAGCGTTCAGAAAAATAGAAAATATCCATTTCACATTTTATTATATCCTACTCTGTCCTACTCTATCCTTCTAGTGAATAGACCCAGTGAGTATGTCTCAGTGTAGCTCTGTTTCACTGTGATGACCTGATAAAGTGGGTCGTCCATCTTGGGAGGTGGTGGACAGACATCTGGCTTCCTGTGCAGTGACGTATGAGAGTCTATTGTAGTGTTTATCACATGGAGGCTCGGCTTCCTCTTCCTGGGTCAAGCCTAACTCTGAGAAATGGCTGGAGACTCCTATGGCTGGAGACTGACTGACTGTGGTGTCATTGGAGTCTACATCCATGTCCATATCTCAGGGTTATAGGTCAAGACTACAGGCTGCGCTGGGGCTGGAAAACATGCTTTATCATTAGCCAGTCTGAACTGTTGCTCTGTTAGGAAGCTGACCAACAGATTACACATACACACACCTGGGAGTGTGTGTGTGTTGTTTGTGTGTGAGTGTGTATCTTTGTCTGTGTGTGTGTGTCTGTGTGTTCATGAGTTGATATGTACAGCTGTTTAGTGATGTGAGGACTGGGACAGGCTGAGAGGACTAGGGCCATTCCCAGGTGGGTAATCCCTGTTCCGTCACCTGGATGATCCCTGTGGAAACACAGCTGCAGAGGAAGGTTCCCAGGAACTTCTGTTCCCCTCAGGAGTTAACTTGGGCTCACCCAGGAGGGTGTTTGTGTGTTTTCAACAACAGCTTTCACACTGGAGTGTTCTGTGTGATCAAGACTTAGCGTTTGTGTGTTTACAGAACTTGTGTGTTTTGCTGTTTCTGGGCATTCCAATAGTGTTTTTCTGTCTGTGTTTGTAGAAGTGCAGTTGATTGGTCTGTCAGTGTGGGCATCCTCTCTGTCCTCTGTACTGTGTGGCTCAGTGGAGGCTGCTGAGGGGAGGACGGCTCAAAGTAATGGCTGGAATGTAGTCAATGGAATGGTATCAACCACATGGAAACATTTTACATTTTTATTCATTTAGCAGACGCTCTTATCCAGAGCGACTTACAGTTAGTGAGTGCATACATTTTCACACATGTTTGACACCATTCCATTGACTCCATTCCAGCCATTACTATGAGCCGTCCTCCCATCAGCAGCCTCCACTGGTGTGGCAGTAAGAGTAGACCTCAGTAGTACAAAGCCCCTGGGCCTTGGGGAGGGAGACCCTGGTTGTTTTCCCTCTCACTAATTACTCTATTAATTACAGACAGACCCTCCCCTCCCCTCCTTCTCCTTCTCCCCCCTCCCCTCCTCTCCCCTCCTCCCTCTTTCCCCCCCCTCCCTCCCTCCCCTCCCCTCCCCTCCCCTCCCCTCCTCCCCTCCAGTAAAACACACCTGTAACTCCCTCCCCCCTCCTGTAACTCCTTACACCCCTCCTGCCTTTCATTTGCTCACAGAACTGCTGCCATGCATCGACTCTCTCTTTCCTTCTCTCTTTCTTCTACCTATTCATTACAGACCCTCCCCCTTTTCTCTCCCACCACCTCCCCCCTCTCTTCCCCTATCCTACCCCTTTGCCCAGCTCTAAAACACCTACAACAATATTCTCTGACTCTCTCACAGGTCTATTCAGTAGCTGTCACTCTCTCTTTCTCCCTCTCTCCCCTTTACCCTCCTCCCCTCACTCCTTCTCTCCCTTTCTCCTTCCCCCAGTAGTAAAACGTACCTCAGACTTTAACTGGTCTACTAGATCAGTATTCACTCTCTCTGTCTTTCACCAGTCTATAGCACTACAGTGACTTGTGTCTTTCACCAGTCTATAGCACTACAGTGACTTGTATCTTTCACCAGTCTATAGAACTACAGTGACTTGTATCTTTCACCAGTCTATAGAACTACAGTGACTTGTATCTTTCACCAGTCTATAGAACTACAGTGACTTGTATCTTTCACCAGTCTATAGAACTACAGTGACTTGTATCTTTCACCAGTCTATAGAACTACAGTGACTTGTATCTTTCACCAGTCTATAGAACTACAGCGACTTGTATCTTTCACCAGTCTATAGAACTACAGTGACTTGTATCTTTCACCAGTCCATAGAACTACAGCGACTTGTGTCTTTCACCAGTCTATAGAACTACAGTGACTTGTATCTTTCACCAGTCTATAGAACTACAGTGACTTGTATCTTTCACCAGTCTATAGAACTACAGTGACTTGTATCTTTCACCAGTCTATAGAACTACAGCGACTTGTATCTTTCACCAGTATATAGAACTACAGTGACTTGTATCTTTCACCAGTCTATAGAACTACAGTGACTTGTATCTTTCACCAGTCTATAGAACTACAGTGACTTGTATCTTTCACCAGTCTATAGAACTACAGTGACTTGTATCTTTCACCAGTCTATAGAACTACAGTGACTTGTATCTTTCACCAGTCTATAGAACTACAGTGACTTGTATCTTTCACCAGTCTATAGAACTACAGCGACTTGTATCTTTCACCAGTCTATAGAACTACAGCGACTTGTATCTTTCACCAGTCTATAGAACTACAGTGACTT
>NC_059211.1:62482141-62487141 GCF_020615455.1 Coregonus clupeaformis | reverse complement strand
CACACTCAGACACACACACACACACACACACACACTCAGACACACACACACACTCAGACACACACACACACTCAGATACACTCAGACACACACACACACACGCACTCAGACACACACACACACACTCAGACACACACACACTCAGACACACACTCAGACACACACACACTCAGACACACACACACACACTCAGACACACACACGCACACACTCAGACACACAGACACACACACAGACACCTCAGTGTTGGATAGAAAAGCTGGGTGGATTTATGTGTGTGTTTTTGCTGATCCCAGAGAGTCTATTATTTCCATATGCTGCTTACAGTTTTTTACAATCACTTTGGCACTAATCTCAGAACCTTGATGCCATTTTTCAAAACTCTAGACACAAAACTCAAAACGGTCATCACTTGTAACACAGGCTGTCCAATGTTCAAAACATTGCATTGTGCATTCATATCTTTAAATAAATCTTGCACTTGCACAATCATTGGTTCAAAAAACAAATTTATTGTGAAATACCAATGAAACGTTAATTTAGATCACCCACACACAAGCAACCGATAGTTTCACTGTGTCATTGTTCGTACAATCATGAAATATTGTAGTACAAAATAGGTGATACATGTTTCATTATGGTACTACATGTAAATACATCCCTGTAAAAGTACTGCAGTAGTAGAGAGAATACTACAGACACAGTGGAATCATTGAACAAAATCTGAAATATATTGATGAAAAACAATACAGTACTGTAAAACATCAAATGCAGTGTTCTTCAACTTGCTTGTACTGTAAAAAGAAAAACATAGGAGTGATTACTGTACTTCTACATTTTCATCAACTCTGTCTTGTGGATTTTTGGCCACAGGTTCTCATCTACATCACAATGGATGTTTTCATTAGCCAAACATCTTGGAAAAAACCTTCGTGCATGGTAATCCAGGCCTGACACTGGTCTGCCGTGATGTCATTGCATGCGTCATCCATGGCCTGGAGAAGAGTGACTTGTTCATGAGGGCGCCTATCATAAACCTTCCATCTCCATGTGTAGAAAAATTCCTCAATCGGGTTAAGGAAAGGAGAGTATGGGGGTAAATACAGGGTGGTAAATTGTGCATGGGCCTGAAACCATGCTTGCACCATATGAGCATGGTGGAACCTGACATTATCCCACACAATGACATAGGTCACGCCATCAGCTCTACAGACCTCATCGAGCTCATCAAGGAAGGTTACAAGGAGAGCTGCATTATATGATCCAATACGAGGTATGCGTCCCACCACACCATCTTCTGTTATAGCCGCACACATGGTAATGTTGGCCCCACGTTGTCCAGGTACTTGGATGGTTGCCCGCTGGCCAATGAAATTCCGACCTCTCCTCCTTGTCTTGGCCAGGTTAAAGCCTGCCTCATCCAAATATATGAATTTGTGATGGTTGTCATCAGCATCCAGCTCCATCACCCTCTAAAAATACATTTTGGAAAGAGATTTACTGATTACTGTACAATGTAGAATTATTAGGGAATTTTATTACAACAGCCATCTTGAAACTGAACATACCTGAACATACTCAGTCCTCATTTGCTTCACTCTGTCTGCATTTCTTTCAAAAGGCACACAGTATAGTTGTTTTAAAGACACCTGGTGCCTTTTCAGCATGTGTGCAATAGTCGGCAAACTTATGGATTCCACATTGTTAAACATGTCTTCATTGTCCAAGATATGCTGGCGAATTTCTGTAAGGTGAATATAATTTCTGGCCCGAACCAAATCGACCACAGCCTGCTCTTGGACAAGCAATTACAAGGGCCTGCATCCATACAGTGCAGTACTGTCAATACTGTAAATAGTCTGAAAAGGTGGTACATGGGACCATAGAAACGGTGTCTGATAAAGAATGATGATGAAATATTACATCCATAAATAATGTAGTCTAATTGGTTCATGCTCCACACTAATTGGTGACAATGAATCTCGTTATCTTGAAACTTTCATGATCTAAAAATGGCATATTGTTTGTCTGTTTCCATACAACTATGCATTAAGAGTAATGCAACAGTTACTTATCATTTTGAGCAGTTGTATCAATTGATAGTTGGATAATTGTAATTAAATGAATAGACACTCATCTGAAATGTAATATGTGAATTGCCTTTTGAAATAGTAGTACTTTGATGTTAAGTTGTGTCATATTGAACAGGTGATTTTTGTTAAATGAACAAATGATCTTAGTTTTATGTGTATTGTATCCAAGCAATTGAAAAAAAGTGTTAGAGTTTTGAAAAATGTGCATTTTGATCATTGTTTGTGAGTTTTGTGTCTAGAGTTTTGAAAAATTACGTCAAGTTTCTGAAATTAGTGCCAAAGTGATTGTAAAAAACTGTAATGCATCGGCCCACTGTCAGAGAGATCATGAGACAATGGGGTGTGTGTATGTGTGTGAGTGTGTGTGTGTGTGTGTATGTGTCTGAGTGTGTGTGTGTGTGTGTCCGACTAATACATCTCTCCCCTTTTATACTTGCCGTCTTAATTAGAATGACTCTCTCTCATCTCTTCTTCTCTGTCGATCATAGCTCTTCATTTTCCTCTCTTTTTCAACCTCTCTCCCTTTTCTTTTTCTCCATCCACCTATTATACTGGCCAGCCTTAGGGTTAGGGTTAGGGCCAGCCTTAGGGTTAGGGTTAGGGTTAGGGCCAGCCTTAGGGTTAGGTTTAGGGTTAGGGTTAGGGCCAGCCTTAGGGTTAGGGTTAGGGTTAGGGTTAGGGTTAGGGTTAGGGCCAGCCTTAGGGTTAGGGTTAGGTTTAGGGTCAGCCTTAGGGTTAGGTTTAGGGTTAGGATTAGGGTTAGGGCCAGCCTTAGGGTTAGGGCCAGACTTAGGGTTAGGGTTAGGTTTAGGGCCAGCCTAAGGGTTAGGTTTAGGGTTAGGGTTAGGGCCAGCCTTAGGGTTAGGGTTAGGGTTAGGGCCAGCCTTAGGGTTAGGGTTAGGTTTAGGGCCAGCCTTAGGGTTAGGTTTAGGGTTAGGGTTAGGGCCAGCCTTAGGGTTAGGTTTAGGGCCAGCCTTAGGGTTAGGTTTAGGGTTAGGGTTAGGGCCAGCCTTAGGGTTAGGTTTAGGGTTAGGGTTAGGGCCAGCCTTAGGGTTAGGGTTAGAGTTAGGGTTAGGGTTAGGGCCAGCCTTAGGGTTAGGGTTAGGTTTAGGGCCAGCCTTAGGGTTAGGTTTAGGGTTAGGGTTAGGGCCAGCCTTAGGGTTAGGGTTAGGTTTAGGGCCAGCCTTAGGGTTAGGGTTAGGGATAGGTTTAGGGCCAGCCTTAGGGTTAGGGTTAGGTTTAGGGCCAGCCTTAGGGTTAGGGTTAGGGTTAGGTTTAGGGCCAGCCTTAGGGTTAGGCATGGTATTGTAGCCACAATTGTCAATACTTGTGGTCTACAGTATTGACATGTGTTTGTCCCTCCCTCCCTCCCCCTCTCTCCCTCCCTCTCCCCCCTCCCTCCCCCCCTCCTCCCCTCCTGCTCCCCCTCTGTCTATCAGGTATGTGTAGGAGGTGCAGACTCCAGAGCAGAGCAGTGTGCTTCCTTCAACAACCAGGAGTTTATGGGTAGACTGTACGACTGGGAACCTTTCACTGAGGGTAAGTTACACACACACAGACACGCTTCCACAGACACACACATATGCACACACACTTGTGCGAGCACATTTGTGTGTGTGTGTGTGTGTTCATGTGTATGTAGTTGTTGTGTATCTGATTGTTTAAGTAGGTCATTGTTTAGGTGTTTGACAAGCCTCCCCTGGCCTGCCCAATCCACTGCAACTCACATTCTGATTGGTGGAACCAGATATATTTGGGTGGGCGGTATAGAAAAAGAGGAGGGGGAGAGAGAGAGAGAGAGAGGGCGAGAGAGGGAAAGAGAGAGACAGAAAGAGGGTGAAAACTCTCTATACCGTTGTTCTTACAAAACATTCCCTCTATTTGTCCTCTCATTTGTCCAACATCCCTCATTCATTTTCTTTCTCCTCCAATCACTGACTGAGCAGAGAGATTCCTACTGAGTGAGATGAAGACAGAGAGGAGGAGGGAAGGAGAGAGAAGGAGAGAGGGAGAGAGAGGGGACAGTGGGACAAGATCAAGAGGGTGTGTGTGTGTGTGTGTGTGTGTGCTTCTGTTAGTGTGTGTGCATGTGCATATGCACGTGAATTTGTTGGACAGAATGAGAGAATGTGAGAGAGTGTTAGAATGTGTGTGAGTGAGTAGTTGTCTTTGTTTTAGGACCGAACTAGAGGGAGGGAGAGGGAGACAACTGTAAACAGAGAGTTGGGGAATTTGGGAAAGACAGAGAAAATAAAATAAAGAATGAGAGATGGGGAAGAGAGAGGACAATTATAAACACAGGGATTAAGTGAGCGAAGAGAAAAAAGGAATGAGAGAGAGAGAGAGAGAGAGAGAGAGAGAGAGAGAGAGAGAGAGAGAGAGAGAGAGAGACAGCTGTAGAATGATATCATCAAGAATTTGTCACTGTTCTCACAGATTAATGCAGATGTGTACATGCGTGTGTGTGTTTCCGCGAGCCTATGTATGCTCCTGTGTGTGTGTGTGTGTCTGGGAACACTACCATGTATATTGTTCTGAGTGCTAGTGTGTGTGTATGTGTATGTGTGTGTGTGTGTGTGCGCGTGTGTGTGTGCGTGTGTGTGTGTTTGTGTGTGTGTGTGGGTGTGTAAATGTGACCGCTACATCAGTTGGCTACAGTCCCTCTGCTGACAGAACTATGACATCATAGAGCTACAGAAACCAGGAAGCGTAGGGCTATAAGACCACTGATCAATGAGACCGGAGATCTAGAACACACAGGAACACAACACATAGCATGTTAGAGAGGCTGGAGGCAGCACTAGGCCTCAGCCAAGGACCTCTGGACTGGAGTGTGTTGCTGCTTAACAACAGCAGGAGAAGGCTTCTGAAATTTGACCCAACAACCCGTCCTTCTCTCTAACCTCT
>NC_059211.1:62457141-62477141 GCF_020615455.1 Coregonus clupeaformis | reverse complement strand
CTAGGCTGGTTTGGACTCTCTCACCACATTCTGGGCTCTGAGCCTTCTTTCAACCCCCCGTCCCTATCCCTCTCTCTCTCTCTCCCTCTCTCTCTCTCTCTCTCTCTCTCTCTGTCTCTCTCTCTCTCTCCCTCTCTCTCTCTCTCTCTCTCTCTCTCTCTCTCTCTGTCTTTCTCTCTCTCTCTCTCTCTCTCTCTCTCTCTCTCTCTCTCCCCCTCTCTCTCTCTCTCTCTCTCTCTCTGTCTCTCTCCCTCTCCCTCTCTCTCTCTCTCTCTGTCTCTCTGCTCTCTCCTCTCTCTCTCTCTCCCTCTCTCTCTCGTGCTCTCTCTCTCTCTCTCTCTCTCTCTCTCTCTCTCTCTCTCTCTCTCTCTCTCTCTCTCTCTCTCTCTCTCTCTCTCTCTCTCTCTCCCTCTCTCTCTCTCTCTCTCTCTCTCTCTTTGGCATGATTAAGGTCTGGAACAGTTACCAAAGCATTCTTACACAAACAATGAAATAAACACTGGCAGAGGATGTGAAATGTCAACAACAGAAACAGTACAATAACCATTATCTCTCCCTGTCTCCCCTCCTCCCTGTCTCTCTGTGTGTCTCTCTGTGTCTCTTTCTGTCTTCCACTCTCTCCCTCCATTCTACCTCCCTCTACCCTACCCCCTACCCTCCACTCAATTTCTCATCTCTCTATCTTTCCCTCTCTCCCCCTTTCTCCTCTCCTGTTTCTCAATGTCCCCCTTTTCTCCCTCTCTCTCCCCCAGACTGAGGGCTGTGATGGGGTGTTGGGGTCTGGCTTGGTGATTGACAGGTGTGGTCAGTGTGGGGGGCGGGACCTGTCCTGTCAGAAGCTGAGCGGAAGCTTCCAGAACACCAGCGTTCCCCTTGGTTACCACAGAATCCTGGACATCCCCCCTGGAGCTACTGCCATCAACATCACAGAGAGACACGCCAGCTCCAACTACCTGGGTAACACACACACACACCTGTCAGGCTAGAGATAGTAAACCAGTGCCATAGAGTCCCAAAGCTGAAGACCACTTCTAGTGAAGTCGAGTCATTGGAGACTGAGAAGAGATGTAGATTTGAGAATGTCATTTGGCCAGTGAATGTGTGTGTGCTGGGCTGGCATTGTTATGTTGGCCTGGGAGTTTGGTGTGAATTCTTTGGCCTGGCAGACTAACCTCAGATAAAGCTGCTATTGTTACAGTCCTTAGAGGCATAGAGCAGAGACACAGAGTGTCTGTCTGCCTACTGTCTGCTGCCTGTTAATGAGACTAAACTGTGTGTGTGTGTGTGTGTGTGTGTGTGTGTGTGTGTGTGTGTGTGTGTGTGTGTGTGTGTGTGTGTGTGTGTGTCCGTGTGTGTGTCCAATGGAAGAGTGTGCAGTGTGTGTGTTTGCCTGTCTACTGTTTGTTAATGTCTTCATGGGTATGTCGGTGTCTATGTGTGTCTAATATGTGTGCGTTTGAGTCTATGTTTGTGTGTGTGTATTTTTAGACTAAACATGACTTTAAACCAAACCCAAACCCTCCCTTCATCCTCCCCCTTCTCTCCCCTTCCTCCTTTCTCTCTATTCATCCCCTCCCTCCTCCTCCATCTCCCCCTTCCTCCATCTCTCCCCTCCCTCCCTCCCTCCTCCTCCCAGCCCTACGTAGTGGTACAGGTGTATCAGTAGTGAATGGGCGCTGGGCGGTGGATCCTCCAGGAGACTACGAGGCAGGGGGGACTACCTTCACCTACACCCGCCCCAGGGCTCTCTCTGATGGGCAGGAGGACAGAGGAGAGACCCTTACAGCTCCAGGACCCACCACCACACAACTGACACTATATGTGAGTAGGACACACTTATACACACACACACAAACACACACTTTTGTTGATTAAATCACTAGATATATCTCTCAGCTCCTGTGTTACATTTAGATGTCTTCACCCAGGCTATGTTGTCCTGTAGTTTATATAGATCAACATGAAGAAGGAGCATGTGATACTAGCATTATCCTGGGTTAAACACAGCTAGGCTGAGGCTTGGGCTGAGCCTGCTAAATTAGCCAGGATTAATAACACAAACTACAACCCCAGGCTAAGATTTGATTAAAGAGATGCAGCATATCTCTGAGGTCTCCCAAGCAGTGAGAGAGAGGGGGCTCTGAGGGGTAAAGATAGAACAACGTCTCCCTGGAAACAGACCAGCTTAATCTCTATGGGATCACCTGTATTTATGTGACGAGGTGTGAATAAAGGAGTCAGGAGCAGGAGGTAAAACACCGAAGTCCAGAGTTTATTCCGTTTACATAAATCAAACGCTCCCAGCGTGAAAACGAAACTATAACAAGAGAAAACATTCCACCTTGGCAAGTACAAATAGAAGAGTAGCTCAACCGAGCTACACGCTCTCACAATAAACAATCACTCACAAAGACAAGGGGAACAGAGGGAACACGTATACACATACTAATTAGGGGAATGAGCACCAGGTGTGTGTGATTGACAAGATATGACAAGTGGAGTGATGAGAATGGGAGTGGCAGTAGCTAGTACTCCGGTGACGACGAACGCCGAAGCCTGCCCGAACCAGGAGGGGGGCAGCTTTGGCGGAAGTCGTGACAATTTAGAACGGGATTAAGATGTGAAAAGATAGCGGTTCTAAAGATGTGAAAAGATAGCGATTATAAAGATGTGAAAAGATAGCGGTTCTAAAGATGTGAAAATGGCAGATGAAATGTTGCCGCCACAGACCCATGTAATGCAGAGTGAAGCTGATTACATTTAGACAACCTCTGGAAGTTTACTGTGAATCTCTACCTCACATTGCACCTTTTGAAATCTTTCTCCATCCCTCTCTCCTTCTCTCTCTCTCTCTCTCTCTCTCTCTCTCTCTCTCTCTCTCTCTCTCTCTCTCTCTCTCTCTCTCTCTCTCTCTCTCTCTCTCTCTCTCTCTCTTACTCCCTCTTACTCCCTCCTCTTACTCCCTCTCTCTCTCTTACTCCCTCTCTCTCTCTCTCTCTCTCTCTCTCTCTGTCGTTATCCAGATCATCTTCCATAGGCAGAATCCAGGGATCGACTATGAATTCTACATCCCAACAGAAAAGAAAGAGGAAGAGAGGGCGAGGCCGCGAGAGAGAGAAAGAGAGAGGCCCAGAGAGAGAGAAGTAGAGAGGGAACGACCGAGGGATGGAGGGAGGGCGCCCCTGAGAGATACTAGTGAGTCTGACATTCCTCTTTTCTCCTCTTCCCCCTGTTATTTTCCCGTGGTGTTCAGTTTTAAAGCTGTGTGATAGTGACGGGTCAGATCGTCATTGAATAGGACCAGGAAATAGATCGTCAGGGAATTGGACCAGGAAGTAGATCGTCAGGGAATAGGACCAGGAAGTAGATCGTCAGGGAATAGGACCAGGAAGTAGATCGTCAGGGAATAGGACCAGGAAGTAGATCGTCAGGGAATAGGACCAGAAAGTAGATCATCAGGGAATAGGACCAGGAAGTAACCTGGGATGATGTCATGCTCTGTTCTCTGTTGCTGTCCTTTATGAATAAAGATGTGTTATTGAACATTGTGAAAGCCATCATTGGGAGCGTTATGGATGTATCTATAGAGAATATTGTGAAATACATCAACAGTATACAGGACAGTCCAAGTAGTCTCTCTCGCTCTCTCTCTCTCTGAGAGTGTCTAATGTTAAGGAATGATATATCAACTCTCTAGATGTAATTGACAGTAAATAGAACTAATCCAAGCCAGACTGGAGACAGTGAGTCTGAGTAGTGTACTGTAGATGTGTGGGTGTGGCCGTGGGTGAGGAGGGGTGAGGGGAGGGGTGAGAGCGGTAGGGGTGAGAGAAGGGGGGTGAGTGAAGAGGGGTGAGAGAAGCAGGGGGAGGGAATTGGAGACTAGGGATGGGGGGGAGAGGTTAGAGGGAGAGAGGGTTAGGGAAAGGGGAGAAAGAGGGGTGAGAAAAGTGAGAGGATGTGTCTGAAACTAAAAACCTCTCGTGACCATGACATCATTTATACATCATCAGCTCTAACAAGTGATTCACTCTCTCTCTCTTTTTATTTGTTCCTCCCTCCCTGCCTCTCTCTCTCTCTCTCTCTCTCTCTCTCTCTCTCTCTCTCTCTCTCTCAGGTTCTCTCATTGTAACAGTGGAAGACCCTATCCCTCCTCCCTCCATCTCCTCTTCATCCTCTTCCTCTTCCTCCTCTTCTTCCGCAGACAGATGGACAGCTGAGAGCTCCCGCCCCCGAGGCTCAGTACCCAATCGGAATGTTCGAATCCCACCTCGTACCGACCTGCCCCTCGACACCCAGTCACCCTTCGTATGGAGGAGGGGCGGTCTCACTGAGTGTACTACTTCCTGTGGCAAAGGTCAGAGTTCAAAAAGACTTGGACTGTGTGTATGTATGTGTGTGTGTTCGGGCATACACGTGTGTGCATGTGTGTGTGCGCACATGCATGTACGTGTCTATAATCATAGTTCGCTGTGTGTAGAAGTTGCCTGCTGATACAGTTCTAGGTTCAGCAAAATGCTCCCAAATCCTGACCTTTACCATAAGGAGGGAAAACACAAAACTGGCCTTAGATCAGTGTCTAATGGCTACAACTTCATCATACTACACAGGGGCTTGCTGTGTTACATCTCCCCCTTGTGGTTATTAAGGGGAAGTGGAACACTGTTGAACTGAAACAGTGATTTCTTTGGAGCTGTAAGAATGTGACAGTTTATGGGTGCTTTTGAGTGGTAAGGCTAAAGCAACTGACTGTAGATGAAAGTGGAGGAGTGAGGTCGGGGGAGGTGCATCTGCTACAGCAGAAAGTCGGACACTGATGTGCTTTTCCTACAGCAAGGTTCAGTCCAACATGGCAGTGTTCATTGTTTATAAAAGCTTTTCTTTGTCATGTCGAAATAAACATGTCTCCAACCCCCATATCACACACTCACAAACTGTAAATATATGTGTGTAAATTGTACTATCAATTGGGGAGAGAGAGACTCAAATATCACATTAATTTGTACATATCCACTGTATACATATGAATCACGGCAGAGAGGAAGAGGTGAAGCGAGAGAATTTACTCTGCCCAAAATCTGTCCACGTGAGATAAGCCGTTTTTTGTATGGAGGTCTATGAGAGAGTGTCGAATTAAGTCAGGCTTATTTGATAGAATATACGTTTTATAATGTTTAGGCTGTTACAAATGTACTGATATAAGTGGATGCACGTGGCTTTCCGGCAACTTTGAGAAAAGCAAGTTAGTTGTGCCTGTTGTTCACACGCATATCTGCCCTCTCATTGGCTAGAATGTTCCCATCTGATCTCGCCTGGCTTCAAATCATTGAGGACATGTATTTCCATTGTTAGAGCGGTCATTTGGCTATCTTGTCAATATCACAGATAATCTTTGATCGCGGCAAAGTTGCTTCCTGTTTTAGTCACATCTTTGATCCTGTTCGTGTGGGTCAAACAAAAACCCTCTAATGATTGGTTGACAATAGAGCCTCCCACAATGCAGGAGATGACTGCAAGTTGCTGCTGGTGAGGAGCAACTGTAGAAGATGAAAGTCACTGCAGTCGAAACTTCATGACCTTTGATCACATATAGTTGTTGTAAAGTTCATGCAGTTGAAATGTAGGTGACCTGGTCACTCGAACGCGTCCTATAACTTTCCCACCAGACTCCCAGTACAGCAGGGATCATCAACTAGATTCAGCTGCGGGCCGATTTCTTCTTGAGCGGATGGTCAGGGGGCCAGAACATAATTACAAATCATTTGTAGACAGCAAATTGACCAAAAGCAGCCCAACAAATATAATATTTGACTAAAACATATACATTTCAAACCTTGCTTATATTTGTATACAATCACATATACAGTATCTTTCTATTATTCGTGGGAAATACTTTGGAACAGATTTCTAAAATGTTAATCACTTTGGAGCTGATTTTCTGGTGTTTTTACAATCTTCTATGTTCAACAATAAAATTCTGCCCGTGGGCCGCCAAATTCTGCCCGTGGGCCGCCAGTCGAGGAACCCTGTATTACAAGTTACTGATGCTGATGGTAGGGATGGCGATGATGATGATGATGATGATGGTGATAATGATGGTGATGATGGTGATAATGATGGTGATGATGATGTGTTTCAGGGTCCCAGTACAGGGTGATCCTGTGTATTAACCGCCATACTGATGAGGAAGTCCCAGACAGGAAGTGTGACTCAGCAGCAAGACCCGCCCCAGAGGAGGAGCCCTGTAACACACACCCCTGCCCAGCATTGTGAGTGTGTGGATCAATGAACAGCCATAAGCATTAAGCATAGTGTATAGTGTATATATGTATTAACCCTGTTCTCATCTCTCTCTCTTCTGCGTGTGTGTGTGTGTCTTTGTGTGTCTCTGTGTGTCTCTGTGTGTGTGTGTAGCTTCGAGGCCAGCTCGTGGTCAGAGTGCAGTGTGTCATGTGGTATGGGAGTACAGCAGAGACAGCTTCAGTGCAGACAGAGCTTTGGGAACCGTTCCACCATGGTTCAACCACAACGCTGCTCCAACCTAACCCCACCTGACCTCACCCAGTCCTGCCAGCTACGACTCTGCTCACACTGGGAGATAGGCACCAACTGGAGCTCTGTGAGTATAGAAAGTGTGTGTGAGTGTGTGGCAGGGGGGTATGTTAATATTCACACTGGGGAATGGGTAGTTTGACATTTTATGAGAATGTGTGTATCCATTGGTTACGTCTATAGGATGTGTTCCATTATGTTCTCCAATGTCTTTGTTCTATTGTAGGTTTTCCTAACATTCTAATTTGAACTCAACAGTGCTCAGTGGACTGTGGCATGGGGAAGAGAACTCGTAATGTCCGCTGTGTCAGTGACCATGGCAGCATGGTGAATGACAAGGAGTGTAACGCCAGGCTCCGCCCACAAGGAAGTGAGGACTGTCACATGGGGCCCTGTGTAACCAACTGGTACTTCACTGGCTGGTCCAACACTGTGAGTACTACACACACACACACACACACACAAACACACACACACACGGACACACATGCAGTACATGCACATCCTACATCAATACACTAAGTAACTTCTCTAATACCCCCATCTCTCGCTCTCCACCCCCCTCTCTCTCTCTCTCTCTCTCTCTCTCTCTCTCTCTCTCTCTCTCTCTCTCTCTCTCTCTCTCTCTCTCTCTCTCTCTCTCTCTCAGTGTTCAGCCCAGTGTGGTCCAGGGGTTCAGAGGAGAGAGGTGTTGTGTCTGACCCGTGGAGGGAGAGAGGGAGGAGAGTGTGTGGGGGACAAACCAGCGGACATGAAGGCGTGTAACGGGGGTCCATGTGTTCCCACCTACATGTGGTACAGTAGCCCCTGGGGTCAGGTAAGACTGAGAAGATAGGAAAGAGAGAGAGAGGAGGGGGTGTGGCTGCCATCCATCAATACTGTTACCAATAGAATCAGTCATTTCAGTTCAATAATGCTTTATTGGAATGGATGGGTAGATATTGACATATAAAAAAGAAATGCATAGTACTGTAATAGCAGATGAATAGGAAGAAAATAACATGTTTTCCCTCTCTTCTTTTATCCTCTCACTGCCCTCTCCTGTCTCTCTTCCCTCTCACTCCTCTCTTCTTTTATCCTCTCACTGCCCTCTCCTGTCTCTCTTCCCTCTCACTCCTTTCTTTTCTCGCCCTCCTTCCTCTCCTCCCTCTCTTCCCTCTCTTCCCTCTCTCTTCCCTCTCTTCTTTTATCCTCTCACTGCCCTCTCCTGTCTCTCTTCCCTCTCACTCCTCTCTTCTTTTATCCTCTCACTGCCCTCTCCTGTCTCTCTTCCCTCTCACTCCTTTCTTTTCTCGCCCTCCTTCCTCTCCTCCCTCTCTTCCCTCTCTTCCCTCTCTCTTCCCTCTCTTCTTTTATCCTCTCACTGCCCTCTCCTGTCTCTCTTCCCTCTCACTCCTTTCTTTTCTCGCCCTCCTTCCTCTCCTCCCTCTCTCCCCTCTCTTCCCTCTCTCTTCCCTCTCTTCTTTTATCCTCTCACTGCCCTCTCCTGTCTCTCTTCCCTCTCACTCCTCTCTTCTTTTCTCGCCCTCCTTCCTCTCCTCCCTCTCTTCCCTCCTCCAGTGTAGCGCTCCATGTGGGAATGGAACCCAGCGAAGGGACATCATCTGTGTGGAGAAGATGGGGACAGATTTCAAAGTGGCACAGATCAGCCAGTGTGCCCAGCTGGAAAAGCCTCCCTCGGTGCAGACGTGTGCGATGGAAGCATGTCAGCCTCAGTGGTTTACTACGGAGTGGAGCGCGGTGAGAGAAGGAGGAGAGGAGAGAAGGAGGAGAGGAGAGAAGGAGGAGAAGAGAGAGGGAGGAGAGAAGATAATATAATTATGACCTTGGATTGCAGTTTGTTGTTGATCATGAGAAAGATGTTGACCATCCTCCTCTCTCTCTCTCCTCCTCTATCTCTCTCCCTCAGTGCTCTCGTTCCTGTGGTAAGGGGCTACAGGTCAGAGAGGTACGGTGTCTCACACCTGACAAACAGCATAGCCCAGAATGCTCCCTTACAGCAAAACCTGACCAGGAGCAGCTCTGCAATACCATACCCTGCACTCCACAGGTCGCAGGTGTGTGTGTGTGTGTGTGTGTACTATATGTTTACAGTGCCTTCAGAAAATATTCACACTTAATTGACTTAATTGTCATTTTTTTATTAACAATCTACACAAAATACTCTGTAATGTCACTGCAAAAAAAAAAAAAAAATATTTGTATTTATGGAAAATAGAACACTAATATATCTTGATTATATAAGTATCCAACCCCATGAGTCAATACATGTTAGAATCACCTTTGGCAGTGATTACAGCTGTGAGTCTTTCTGGGTAAGTCTCTAAGAGCTTTGCACAACTGGATTGTACAATATTTGCCCATTATTCTTTAAAAAATTATTCAAGGTCTGTCAAGTTGGTTGTTGATCATTGCTAGACAGCCATTTTCAAGTCTTGCCATATATTTTCAAGCCAATTTAAGTCAAAACTGTAACTAGGCCACTCAGGAACATTCAATGTCGTCTTGGTAAGCAACTCCAGTGTACATTTGGCCTTGTGTTTTAGGTAATTGTCCTGCAGAAAGGTACATTTGTCTCCCAGTGTCTGTTGGAAAGCAGACTGAACCAAGTCTCCTGAGTGGCGCAGTGGTCTAAGGCTGTGCCACTAGAGATCCTGGTTCGAATCCAGGCTCTGTCGTAGCCGGCCGCGACCGGGAGACCCATGGGGCGGCGCACAATTGGCCCAGCGTCGTCTAGGGTAGGGGAGGGAATGGCCGGCAGGGGATGTAGCTCAGTTTGTAGAGCATGGCGTTTGCAACGCCAGGGTTGTGGGTTCGATTCCCACGGGGGGTATGAAAAAAAAAGTAATGTATGCACTAACTGTAAGTCGCTCTGGATAAGAGCGTCTGCTAAATGACTTAAATGTAAAGTTTTCCTCTAGGATTTTGCCTGTGCTTATCTCTATTCCGTTGCAAACAGGATGCATGCTTTGGAATATTTGTTATTCTGTACAGGCTTCCTTCTTTTCACTCTGTCATTTATGTTAGTATTGTGGAGTAACTACAACGTTGTTGATCCATCCTCAGTTCTCCTATCACAGCCATTAAACTCTTTAACTGTTTTAAAATCACTATTGGCCTCATGGTGAAATCCCTGAGCGGTTTTCTTCCTCTCTAGCAACTGAGTTAGGAAGGGCGCCTGTATCTTTGTAGTGACTGGGTGAATTGATACACCATCCAAAGTTGAATTACTAACTTCACCATGTTCAAAGGGATATTTAAGTCTGCTTGATTTTTTACCCATCTACCAATCGGTGCCCTTCTTTGCGAACCATTGGAAAACCTCACTGATCTTTGTGGTTGAATCTGTGCTTGAAATTCACTGCTCGACTGAGGGACCTTACAGATAATTGTATGTGTGGGGTACAGAGATGGGGTAATCATTTAAAATCATGTTAAACACTATTATTGTGACACTCTGGCTCTATGGACGTTTATATTGAGCCAGGGTTGTTCATTTTCATGTGTTTGGGTGTATTTCATTTGGTGGTGTTGGGGATGGGTGAGTTTCATTTTGTTTGTGTCATGTGGTGATTGGTCGATGACTCCCAATCGGAGGTAACGAGTGTCAGCTGTCGGCTCGTTATCTCTGATTGGGAGCCATATATATTCTGTGTGTTTTCTCCTTTGTGTTGTGGGTTATTGTTTCTTTGTTGCTGTTAGTAGTATTCAGTATAGAACTTCACGGATCGTCATTTGTTGTTTTCTTCGTGGTTGCTTTAAGTTAATAAAGTCATCATGTTCACTCGCAACGCTGCGCATTGGTCTCCTCCTTCAGACGATCGTGACAATTATTGCACACAGAGTGAGTCCATGCAACGTATTATGTGACTTGTTAAGCACATTTCTACTCCTGAACTTATTTAGGCTTAACATAAAAAAAAGGTTGAGTACTTATTGACTCAAGACATTTCAGATTTTCATTTTTTATTAATTTGTAAAAATGTCTAAACAATATTCCACTTTGACATTATGGGATATTGTGTGTAGAACAGTGACAGAAAATCCATTATAAATTCAGGCTGTAACAACAAAATGTGTAAAAAGTCAAGGCGTGTGAATACTTTGTGAAGGCACTGTATGTGTGAGTGTGTGTTGCTTGTAGCATTTGAATTCTAACCACTTTCTTTCTCCCTCTCCTCCCCTCCCCTCTTCCCTCTCCCCCGCTCCTCTGCTCTACTCTCTCTGTAGATGAGAACTGCAGGGACCGGCGTCATAACTGTGTGATGGTGGTTCAGGCCAGACTATGTGTCTACTCCTACTACAAGACTGCCTGCTGCGCCTCATGTACCCAGAGTGCTCAGCGGGCCAAGAGGCACTGACCAGCCAATAACAGGCTTCCAGCTGAGGTCAGCCAGGGGTCAGGGGTTAAGGGTTAGAAGTCAAAGTGCAGGTTACCATAGAAATTATCAGACCATAGAAATGGAGTGGGTAGAGTGGATATATTACCACATAAAGTGGGGATTGAATTGTGTTCCGGGCCAGATGTACGGCCGTTATAGAAGGGATGTTTTGGAATATGACTTCATTTGTTACTTACTACATTTCATACATTTTATGGGTTATCTGCGTATGCAAAAATGTGCCAATGACATTGTACAGAGCTCCATGGTTTGGAACATATTTGATTTCTATGTCCACTCTTTCTATTTCCATTGCTGAGAGATGCTATGGATTATGTATGTACACCCAGGACCTGGGTCCAGAGCACTGTCCCAGTAGCCAAACTTGCATACTACTTAGTGTGAGGTGAAGTATTGTCTATGCATACTATGTAGTATGCTAGTATGCTAGATGGGACCCAGAAGGTATAACCCAATAGCAGTGTTCACTCAAAACCTGCTGGAGGTTTCTATGATGTATGTTTTCTATGTTTGTGTTCTATATGCCAAAAACCTCTTTTAAATGTCTCCTCAGTATTTATACAGCATCATCAACATTTGGTGAAACATACCAAAATGTAAAATGGTGGCCTAGTATAAGTGACCTATTTTTAAAGGACAATAGTAGAGAGATGTCCATAACCTGAGAACGCCCCCAATCTGAAAACAAGCAGGGGTAAAATGAAATGACTGTATGGTCTATTGGTGACTGTCCAGTATCCAACCTGTGCCTCAAGACTGTTAGCCCACTGAACTAAAGCCAAGGCATTACCCCTGAGCGCTAATAACAGTATTCAGGTCTCAGCCAAGGTTACACCGAACCTACATACAGAAAATATGCCACTATCTGAGACATTTCAATTGTATCATCTGACCTATCAATATGTTCAAGAAAGGTAGGTATTGAAATAACATTGTATTCATTTATGCATTCATTTTCACAAATGCATTTGCCACAATATACTGAAGAGCAATCTGTGTCTTAAAGGTCCAATGCAGACGTCTTTATCTCAATATCAAATCATTTCTGGGTAACAATTAAGTACCTTACTGTGAATGTTTTCAATTAAAATGGTCAACAACAAAAAATATATAGCTTCTTAGCAAAGAGCAATTTCTCAAGCAAAAATTTTGCTAGGACTGTCTGGGAGTTGTCTGAGGAGGAGGGAAAACTGAAAACTACTGTAGCTGTTATTGGCAGAGAGGTTTGAAACTATTTTTTCTTATTGGTCTCTTAACTAACTGGTGATGTCACATGGCAGGCCAAAACTCCATCCCACCAAAACAGGCTGAAATTTCAGGCGGTCTTTTCAAACTGCTTTTACACTAAAATGGCATTATCATAATTTTCACAATTTCACAGTATTATTCCAAACGCATAGTGTGGAAATATATATAAAACACAGGAAAATCACGTTTTTGACTGCATTGGGCCTTTAACTCCCAAAGGAGCAAGTTGTGACAGTAGCAAGGAACATCTCCCTAACTAATTTGTGTTTTTACTGAAAACGTTTAAAAGGGTTCTGTCTTTGACTTAAACAAAGCTATTTTTTAACAGATATTGCCCCTATACCTTATGACATAGTTGTAACATGTTACTGTATGTTATGTCTATAGCACGCACACACACACACACACACACACACACACACACACTCCACAGGTGAACGATGTGGATATTTGTAGTCAATATTATATTTGTGTGTCTATATTTCTGTGTGAACATATACTTAATATACATATACATAAATATCTCCTATATTGTGGTATGATTTGAATTTTAGGCATACATGTTTACAGTATGCATATATTCATATAAAAGTATTCATATTTTTCAGTCATCATATAAAGAAGAAAAAATTATATTGTGCTACCCTTGGATGGTGTGTGTGTGTGTGTGTGTGTGTGTGTGTGTGTGTGTGTGTGTGTGTGTGTGTGTGTGTGTGTGTGTGTGTGTGTGTGTGTGTTTGTCTTCCTGTCTCTGTGTAGTTGTCTATTTGTGTTTGTTTGTGTGAGTATGCAGCCGTGGGTGTTTTCTTGTATGAGTCTATCTGTGAATGTCATTTTCATGTCTCAAATAGTTTTTAGTAGAAACAAAATGTTTTATATTAAAAAGACAGAAAAAAAGGATAGTAATTTATCTATTTAAAAAAATAAATGTAATTTATTTTTTTTCTTAAGAGGAGCTGTAGCAAATTCCCTTTGTTGCTACCTTGCCAGAGTTTATGATCAGATGTTATTGCGGAGAAGTATTTGGATTTTGTATTATTTTGAAAAAGGCAAAAGAGTGTGTGGAAAATGCTATCACAAACTTAATTAGAAATAAAAATTGAAACCAGAAAATGGTTTGCCTTTTTCTACTCTGTGCACTTTTCTGTATCCCAATTAGCAGGCCTAAATGTCCGCTGAGACCTTCAGTACATTCGAAGAAAGTAGACCTACATATCTTCAACAGTAGCCAGATGGCGGTATTGTGTGCTTGTAGAGCTGTAGCCGACTTGTCTTCCCTTGTTCAGAATAGACTGGTTTGTGTTGTGATAATAACTCAAGCAAGCTTAATATGACTTCATGGATATAACGTTTCCTCTACGAACAAAGACACAATTCTGGGTATAAATGCTAAACTGACCGTAATTCAGGGTCTATAGGGGGCAAGTTCGCCCTATTCTAGTCCTAGCCCTAGGCCTACTCCACAGACGACAGAGAAACCGAGAAGCCCCCAGTTCTGACACCACCATGAAAGAAGAGGCCCGAGCATGAGTTTCTCATGAATGCTCGTGCCGTTGCCTATAGCTACGCTCAGTGATACGGTGTAGGTCCTCGGGGTGGGCCGTGCCTGGTATAGGCCCCGCGTGTGTGAACTGATTATATATAATGGTTGGGGGCAGCAGGCGGCGAGAAGGGGACACGAGGTGGTGGGAGGCAGATGGTGACCTTTCAGAGCAAATTACCCTGAACTCTCTGACTCCTCTCGTCGAGCGCGAGGGGGGTGGCAGAAGAAAAAAAATACACACACCGGAAAGGGACCAAAGAGACCCCCACCAGCAATAAAGACGAGTTAAAAAGCTTCCTAGTTTGATGAATGTTGTAAATGTCTTGGTTCAGGACCATGGACAGAAGAGGTCTGCTGTGCCTGTCTGTATCAGAGCGGTGAGGATCCCTCCCTCAGTAGTAGGCTGATACGATAGTGTATTATTGTAGGTTAGTCTACACAGCAGGGTAGCCCATACTGTTAGATCAGTGTAGTCTGTAGTATAGGCCTATCCTCTTCTCTATTTTCGCTCTCTCCCCTTTCTATCGCACATTAGGCTAGCCTATGTGTGCACATCATGGATATGATTACGAATTTAGATTTTGTTCAACATGCAGAAGAGAACTGGTTAGGCCAACTTCAAGGCTGGCGTGTGTGTGTGTGTTGTGTGCGCAGCTGTAGTCGTGACGCAGCTCGCGCGCGCTGGTAATATGGCAGGCTTCAGCACCACGGCCAGAGCTCGCCGCCAGAACAATAGGCAGCACGGCGTTCCAGAACTAAAGGCACCGTCCAAGAGCACACACACCCTGGACACTAACGTAGAAATCGTCAAAGAGCTTGTTTGAAAACGCTTATAAAAATTGTCGACTAATCCTGGTTTTGATAACTGAAATAGCTGTCCATATATATTCCACAGTGTTGCCTATATGCTACTTTCAGGACTAAAAGATGTAGGCTACGCCTACGAAAGATAAAAGGGGTTTTATTTTTAAGGTTGGAGTAGAGTTTTTGACGGTCCCTGCCTTTTACGTCACAGCCTGTCAACTGCTCGAGGGAGAGGGGGAGAGGGAGGGCAGGATAGAGAGAGAGGGAGACACCGGCAGACGACGTCAAAAGCTACGGTAGCCTATACACTGAGGGAAAAGAGGGGTAGCGCGGGAGGATAACGTTAGATATTAATAATTATATTTTAATATATTTGTTAGCCTATAAATGTCTATATAAATTGACTGCCTGATTTATCAATAGCTGGTTGCTGCATAAATAGTTTTTAGCCTTGTAGCCTAATTATTGCAGAAATAATAGTAAACTGGAAAATTCTACAGAAATTTGACTATTCTAACAGACAGGGCAGTACTGAGAGAGTGACTGACTGGCTTTACTGGATTTACCAAGAGTCGTGACGAGAGGAGAGAGCAAATAACGGATCACCAAGGCACGGGGTTGGGGATATGTGATCTGATGATCGCTTGCCAAGACGTGAGACTTTAACGGGAGCAGCAACTCCACTGATCTGTTACCGATTCGAAACCGGGAGAGGGAGTGATAGGCACGATAGGCACAAAGAGCGGAGGACGAATCCCATTGAGCCTCCTATTCCCGAGGGAGGATAACTGGAGACGCGCACTGAAGACAACAACGCCACGGCAAAACGTGGAAAAATAAACAAAATAATCTCAACTACTCTGGGGATTATTTTACAACGCGTAGTGAAGAATCTCTTGAAATCGGTAGGATTTTTAAGACCAACGTTCCATGTTGTGTTTTTGTGCGCATGTGTTTTGTGTGTATGTTGAGCCGTGGCGGACAAAGAGATGAGCCCCCCCATACGTTGACATCCGATGAGTGTATGTAACCTACAGCTGGCCAAACAAAGAAACCGCTCACAGCCGCTCTATAGCGCTCATCTATCCGTCTAAACCATATATTTTCCTTTCCCCAGGGGCTCCGAACACACTCTCACTTCCTAAAGGTAATATATCAGTTTTATTGATATTTAATTTTAATTTCTGTTTTATTGCAATTTAAACGTCGTAATTATCTTTTGATTGGCTGATCATCATTTGCGTAATTGTTTTTATGAGAGGCGCGAGTGCAATTGTTTGTGTCAATAGGCTAATATTGAAAAGACATGAGAATGAATCCCAAAATATTGATTTGGTTTTATTCAATTAATCAATGATTATCGTATATTGTGAAAAAAAAGCAAAATAAGACATTTACATATCTTGTTTTTATGTCCATCTGCTTTTCTTTCTCTCCTCCAACCCTCTCCAGAGGACCCCGACTCTGCTCTGCACTCACCCCGCTCTTCTCACACCGAACCCCGCAGAGCGCCTGTCGCTTTCACCGCTGTGTCCTGATGAAGGAAGCCGACGCGATCAAGCTGTTCGTGGGGCAGATTCCTCGGAATCTGGAGGAGAAGGACCTCAAACCGATCTTTGAACAGTTCGGGAAGATCTACGAGCTGACGGTGATAAAGGACAAATACACCGGCATGCACAAAGGTAGGCGAATAATGGGAACCCAGCCACCTGTAGAAATAATCCCGACACAAATAGGCGTTTAGGCTAGACTACTCAATGGCAGACAGACAGACAGACACCCACAAATAAACAAACACACACACACACACACACACACACACACACACACACACACACACACACACACACACACCACAGCTTGGCCTACAGCTACAGGAGATTAAGACACACATTTAGCAATATTTTAAACACCCATTTAAAGATCAAGTGTGTGTGCTGCTGTAGGTCGATAGTAATGCTGGTCTAGGTTGATACTAATGTTGGTGTTGGTTGATAGTAATGCTGGTCTAGGTTGATAGTAATGTTGGTTGATAGTAATGCTGGTGTAGGTTGATATAAATGCTGGTCTAGGTTGATAGTAATGCTGGTCTAGGTTGATAGTAATGCTGGTGTTGGTTGATAGTAATGCTGGTCTAGGTAGATAGTAATGCTGGTCTAGGTTGATAGTAATGCTGGTGTAGGTTGATAGTAATGCTGGTCTAGGTTGATAGTAATGCTGTTGTTGGTTGATAGTAATGCTGGTGTTGGTTGATAATAATGCTGGTGTTGGTTGATAGTAATGCTGGTCTAGGTTGATAGTAATGTTGGTTGATAGTAATGCTGTTCTAGGTTGATAGTAATGCTGGTGTTGGTTGATAATAATGCTGGTGTTGGTTGATAGTAATGCTGGTCTAGGTTGATAGTAATGTTGGTTGATAGTAATGCTGTTCTAGGTTGATAGTAATGCTGGTATAGGTTGATAGTAATGCTGATGTTGGTTGATAGTAATGCTGGTCTAGGTTTATAGTAATGCTGGTGTAGGTTGATAGTAATGCTGGTCTAGGTTGATAGTAATGCTGGTGTAGGTTGATAGTAATGCTGGTCTAGGTTGATAGTAATGCTGGTCTAGGTTGATAGTAATGCTGGTGTAGGTTGATAGTAATGCTGGTCTAGGTTGATAGTAATGCTGTTGTTGGTTGATAGTAATGCTGGTGTTGGTTGATAATAATGCTGGTGTTGGTTGATAGTAATGCTGGTCTAGGTTGATAGTAATGTTGGTTGATAGTAATGCTGTTCTAGGTTGATAGTAATGCTGGTGTAGGTTGATAGTAATGCTGGTGTTGGTTGATAGTAATGCTGGTGTTGGTTGATAGTAATGCTGGTGTTGGTTGATAGTAATGCTGGTGTAGGTTGATAGTAATGCTGGTCTAGGTTGATAGTAATGCTGGCCTAGGTAATAGTAATGCTGGTCTAGGTTGATAGTAATGCTGGTGTTGGTTGATAGTAATGATGGTGTAGGTTGATAGTAATGCTGGTCTAGGTTGATAGTAATGCTGGTCTAGGTTGATTGTAATGCTGGCCTAGGTTAATAGTAATGCTGGTGTAGGTTGATAGTAATGCTGGTGTTGGTTGATAGTAATGCTGGTGTAGGTTGATAGTAATGCTGGTCTAGGTTGATAGTAATGCTGGCCTAGGTTAATAGTAATGCTGGTCTAGGTTGATAGTAATGCTGGTGTTGGTTTATAGTAATGCTGGTGTAGGTTGATAGTAATGCTGGTCTAGGTTGATAGTAATGCTGGTGTTGGTTGATAGTAATGCTGGTGTAGGTTGATAGTAATGCTGGTCTAGGTTGATAGTAATGCTGGTCTAGGTTGATAGTAATGCTGGTCTAGGTTGATAGTAATGCTGGTCTAGGTTGATAGTAATGCTGGTGTTGGTTGATAGTAATGCTGGCCTAGGTTGATAGTAATGCTGGTGTATGTTGATAGTAATGCTGGTCTAGGTTGATAGTAATGCTGGTGTTGGTTGATAGTAATGCTGGTCTAGGTTGATAGTAATGCTGGTCTAGGTTGATAGTAATGCTGGTCTAGGTATGTAGTAATGCTG
Source organism: Coregonus clupeaformis (assembly GCF_020615455.1). Classification (NCBI taxonomy): domain Eukaryota; kingdom Metazoa; phylum Chordata; class Actinopteri; order Salmoniformes; family Salmonidae; genus Coregonus; species Coregonus clupeaformis. The sequence continues at coordinate 62,459,004 of NC_059211.1, read as the reverse complement.
GTGTAGGTCGATAGTAATACTGGTGTTGGTTGATAGTAATGCTGGTGTTGGTTGATAGTAATGCTGATGTTGGTTGATAGTAATGCTGGTCTAGGTTGACAGTAATGCTTGTCTAGGTTGATAGTAATGCTGGTCTAGGTTGATAGTAATGCTGGTGTTGGTTGATAGTAATGCTGGTGTTGGTTGATAGTAATGCTGGTCTAGGTTGATAGTAATGCTGGTCTAGGTTGATAGTAATGCTGGTCTAGGTTGATAGTAATGCTGGTGTAGGTCGATAGTAATGCTGGTCTAGGTTGATAGTAATGCTGGTCTAGGTTGATGGTAATGCTGGTCTAGGTAGATAGTAATGCTGGTGTTGGTTGATAGTACTGCTGGTGTAGGTTGATAGTAATGCTGGTCTAGGTTGATAGTAATGCTGGTCTAGGTTGATAGTAATGCTGGCCTAGGTATATAGTAATGCTGGTGTAGGTCGATAGTAATACTGGTGTTGGTTGATAGTAATGCTGTTCTAGGTTGATAGTAATGCTGGCCTAGGTATATAGTAATGCTGGTGTAGTAGCACTATCATTGATGTAAACACGTCCACTGTAGAGTAGGCTGTCTGTTTAGCATGTGTCTGATGATGGGTCACCATGGAAACACTGTCACTTATCACCCTCTCCTGATCACATATATCAACCAGTGTCTTCTGGGAGAGGATGGGGGAAGGGGAGAGTATATTATTTCTCTCTTTCGCTCTCTCGCTCACACTCGCTAATCCTGTAGTGTCTGTGCACATGCGTGCACACTTGCGCGTGTGTGTACTCAGTCGTGAGCTTGGTTGGTTTTTGGATCACTGTCGTCCTGATCTCTCTGGTTATCTCTCTGTCCCAGGCCTCCATCTCCCTAAATGGGAAAACACGGAATGCGGTCCAATCTGTAGGTTAAACATTGGGATATCACACTGGCATTTCCTTATAAATACTCACTAGCCTCTCTCTCTCTCTCTCTCTCTCTCTCTCTCTCTCTCTCTCTCTCTCTCTCTCTCTCTCTCTCTCTCTCTCTCTCTCTCTCTCTCTCTCTCTCTCTCTCTCTCTCTCTCTCTCTCTCTCTCTCTCTCTCTCTCTCTCTCTCTCTCTCTCTCTCTCTCTCTCTCTCTCTCTCTCTCTCTCTCTCTCTCTCTCTCTGTTAAGTAGCAGGTGTCCTGACCCTTAGCCTTTAAGCCATGACCCCAAGTCACACTGGTTCAGATGATGGGTGTTATCTTGCCTGTCTAACCCTGGCATACCCCCGTCTAGAATACAGTCACACAAAATATATGCCTGTACGCATACACACATGCACACGCACACGCACACACACACACACAAACACACACACACACTAGGTGGACCCATTTTTCTGACCTGGGGTGTGTTATGTAACATTACCCGTTTCTCCAATCAGTATAATGGGGTGGTAAGCCTACTGATTCAAGCCTGATGAGAGGGAGACAATCTCAAGTTTGGAGAATCACCTTTAGAGCTGCCATAATAAGCCCATCTTTAAGAGTGTCCTGTGTGTGTGTGTGTTTGGAGGGGGGAATTGTTAATTTCTATTGAGTGTGTGTGTGCGCTTTGTAGACGTGTTCTAATCTTGCTGTTGTTATAAGTATGTGCATGTGTGTGTTTCTATGTCTGTATCTGTGTTTGTCTCTATGTCTGTGTTGTTGAGTCATGCTGGTCAGTGCTGGTGGTTCTGTAAGCGTTCTCAGCTAGTATGTTGCTTTGTGGTGTGTATAACAACTCTGAGAACAGCCCTGGTTAACTTGCTGCCTGTTGTCTTAGTGGTGGTGACAGATTTGTGACAGGTGTAGGAACAACACTGGCCAGCCGCTCTACCTAC